>NC_087198.1:2271632-2314132 GCF_035594125.1 Scylla paramamosain
AAGCTCCACACCACTCCCAGAAATTAAATCTAACATGACTTTTTGCACTTTTTTCTACGTTCTAACACGTTTATAAAATCTCTAGACTTTATTTTTCTCTCAGTAGTTTATGTTAGGTAAGTGAAAGGCGGGTATTCACTAGTAGGGGAAATTTCTCAACCACTTTATATATTACAGTACTTTTTGAAGCAACGTTAATAAACTCACCACACACTTGACTTTTCCTGATTGGTTCGTACCGATATTAAGTTAAAGTGAGGAAAAAAATTCAATGGTGACAGGAGCTTCCTCAGTCGCCTCAACACTGCACGGTTGTCAATATACACCACTTTTATTCTTAAACATTATTTTCTGAAAGTTAATTCACTCACAAGACGACTGATATGTTTTTGTCCCACTATTTCACATAAATACAAAATAAGATGAAAATCCACTTCACATAATGAAATTTAACAAGCATTACTCTTTTTATACAGTATTCTCTGCTATGGCAATAAATCTAAATTAGCTCTCTCTTATTCTCTCTCTTATTCTCTCTCTTTTTCTGGCGTCTCCGCCAGTTTTTCTCACCCCCCCAGCTGCTAACTCTGTACAAGGGCCTTATCCGTCCATGTATGGAGTATGCTTCACATGTCTAGGGGGGTTCCACTCATACTGCTCTTCTAGACAGGGTGGAATCAAAAGCTTTTCGTCTCATCAACTCCTCTCCTCTAACTGACTGTCTTCAGCCTCTCTCTCACCGCCGCAATGTTGCATATCTAGCTGTCTTCTACCGCTGTTTTCATGCTAACTGCTCTTCTGATCTTGCTAACAGCATACCTCCCCTCCTTCCGCGGCCTCGCTGCACAAGACTTTCTTCTTTCTCTCACCCCTATTCTGTCCACCTCTCTAACACAAGAGTTAACCAGAATTCTCAATCACTCATCCTTTTCTCTGGTAAACTCTGAAACTCCCTGCCTGCTTCTGTATTTCCACCTTCCTATGACTTGAATTCCTTCAAGAGAAAGGTTTCAGGACACTTATTCATCAATTTTTGACCACTGCTTTGACCCTTTTGTGGGACTGGCATTTCAGTGGGCATTTTTTTAATAGATTTTTGTTGCCCTTGGCAAGTGTCCTTCCTACATAAAAAAAAAAAAAACTGTCTTCGGCCTCTCTCTCACCGCCGCAATGTTGCATCTCTAGCTGTTTTGTACCGATATTTTCATGCTAACTGCTCTTCTGATCTGAGGGAGCTTTCAAGACACTTATTTATCAATTTTTGATTACTGCTATATGACCCTTTTATGGGACTGGCATTTCAGTAGGCATCTTTTTTTTTTGTATATATATATATATATATATATATATATATATATATATATATATATATATATATATATATATATATATATATATATATATATATATATATATATATATATATATATATATATATATATATATATATATATATATATATATATATAAAATGATCGCGGTAAAAATTTTGACATTCTAAAAAAAAAAAAGAAAACAGAAAATTAAAATAGCTAAAAATAAAGGAGGTTATGGATGACAAATAGCATTACACAAAAAAGAAGTAGATGAAAACAACACAAAATATGAAAAAATATAAATGAAAACAACACAAAAAGAGGTGTAATGTGGAAAGAAACAGGCCTTTGGAAGGAAAGTAGCCCAAAACAGTAAAATTACAGAAAAAAAAAATCTTCTAAAATATTAACATCATGGAATAAAGTCTGACAAAATGTTTAGTGTATTGAGGAATAATGGCGTAGATAGCGAAATCATGAAAAGATACAGTCTAGAATAGTGAGGTTCTGGAAAGTAACCCAAACCTGCTTCATTAAAAGATACCTCCAAAATATTCTCAAAAAAAAAAAAAAAAAACATGAAAATAAAGTAAAAAAATTCATTTTCTTTTTTTTTTAATTTCATTTACGTAGTACTGTAATATTTTCTTTATTTTTTTTTCATATTTCTCACTTTTCTTAAATTTTTAATTGAATTAACATTATTGGTTTCATGCATTTTTATGACGTGTGTGTGTGTGTTTGTGTGTGTGTGTGTGTGTGTGTGTGTGTGTGTGTGTGTGTGTGTGTGTGTGTGTGTGTGTGTGTGTGTGTGTCTGTGTGTGTATGTGTGTGTGTGTGTGTGTGTGTGTGTGTGTGTGTGTGTGTGTGTGTGTGTGTGTGTGTGTGTGCATACAGAATAGCGTGTCCATTTCTTTTTTTTTTCCTCATCTACACATTTTGCTACATACTCGTATTTCTACATACTTTTATTTATTTATTTAATTATTTATTTATTTATTTATTTATTTTTTACAGCTGATGGAAACATCTACGTACAATTATTTTATTCTTTAACACTACGAACATTAAATCTGTGCATTACCTTCCTTTGGATTCACTCCTACTACCAACAAATTATTTTTTTAAGCCTGAGAAACACCTGTTTCTACAGCTACTCTTCTCTTAACACATTTCAAAACACCTGCATACTTTTCGGCTTTCTTTTTCTTTGCTTTAACATCACTTGCATTCACTCATAACACAAACCAAACTCCTTTTTCACTTCAAAAACGTTTATACCTATTATATTTCGCTGATGTATTATCAACAGGCACTTTAAGCTTACTTGAAAGTACCTTCGAGACCTTTGGGAATATAGCTAATTCCATTTCTACTTACAGCGCTCAATATTACAAGGCTTCTTTTTATTTTTTTCAGTATTTTTCTCTATTGTGTGCTCTCCCTTTCGGCCAGGGCAGTCTTGAGGCACTAGTGATCTGTAAACCGTCAGCAATTGTCCCTTGTGTGCTCTGCTGAGGCTCAAAGTACAAAGGGAGGCAAAGAAAAGGAAGGGAACGGTATCTTCATGCACTCACGATTCATCTCCTCTTGCCTTCTAAGAAGCGTGCAGCTTTCATTTATTTTATTTGAGTCTGCGCGAATATCTGACCGTTTTCTTACACACTCGTTTTTCTTTTATCGCTTTGGTTCTTTGCAAGAGTTCTGTTTGCTCGCTTTTATGAACTCCTACGTCACTATTCCTCAACTTTCCTCCATAATTCTGACTCAAAGAAACAATCTGGGGGTGAATTAACTGATACTATACAGTAAATGAGTAATTTTAAAAGACACATCTGATCATGTTCCCCGAGAGAAAACGAGAACAGAGGAAGCATTGCGTCACGGAGTGGGGAAGAGAGCTGGAGCGCGTAACAAGTCTCTGTTTAAACCTTTTTCGTCACTCTTGTTGCCTTAACCAATACTTCATTACGTAGACTCTTAATTAACACTGTCACCGTGACATGACGTGAGGTATAAAGGGTTTTCCTCAGTAACACTTAGTAAAGCTGGTATCCTTCAATGACATTTTACGTGGGAAGAATTCATTACTTGATTATAATATTTTTGTAGTACTTTAATTAACTTCTCAAGGTACGAGAAGGTTGTCTGAAGGGTTAATTAACTACTGCTAATCATGTAGTTAATGATCTCACTGCCATCAACTACTTCTTTAGCTTTCACTAAACGACCATCAACTGCTTCGATAGAGAGAGAGAGAGAGAGAGAGAGAGAGAGAGAGAGAGAGAGAGAGAGAGAGAGAGAGAGAGAGAGAGAGAGAGAGGATTATAAGATGTGAGAGAATCTGGAAGGTGTGACGTCACCTTCAGAAATCGCAGCGATCGTGCCTCAGCCATGTAAGTAAAGCAAGAGTCGAGGGCAAAGTTGCCTTGATTTGGCTTGGCAGGTTGTCAGCACGGCACCACTTGGTATTATTCTAGCGACACATTATGAAATTCCATCCAAGTCAGCTGCCGTTGAAGGATAAATGACAAGAAAGAATATTTTCCTAGCAATAAAAAAAAAATCAATGTGTTAAATCAGAAGGATAGAAGGACACGATAGAAAATTTTTAATTTATTAATGGTGAAGTATTACGAAAAGACTCAACTAAAATAGCTCTCTTAACAGATGCTAACACTGCAGAGAGAGAGAGAGAGAGAGACTGAAAAATAATTGGGGATTATTTTACTAGCTTTGGGGCACAACCCACCAGAGGGGCACAACCCACCAGAATAATGAAAACTGACATAAAAAAAAAACTCTTTATTTTCTAAGGACTGAAAGATGGACGATTATTGATTATTGTTGGTAAAAGCAATATTTTCAGTGGGGAGAGAAAGCAGTAGTAGTTTTCTGTCTTGAATGTGCGAGGATCATATTGTAGTGTAATATGTTGTTATCGTCCAAAGTTTTAATGTGTTAGGTACAGACAGGAAGGTCTCACGTGTGTAATCAATAATAGTTCAGAGGAAAGGAGGAACAGCAGCACTAAGAAGGATGAGGCTCCGTCAGAGAAACACAGTACAGAAAAGCTCCTGGCGGGGTAACTAGAATGACTGGGTTTTAGAAGATCATGGATGTTGCCTGCAGGATGAAGGGTCTCGGCTCAAGCTCGATGAACAGAATAAGACAAAGGCAAAGTTGACTGGACAAAACTACGGTGCCAAAAATACGTGTAAATGAGCAAGACAAGAGAGAAGTGCGGAGTGCACTGATGCAGGACTGATGAACATTAGACACTGTGTTCTTGATTAGCAATGGAAGGTCGGGTCAATAGTGTGAAAAACTAGGATGGAAAATATTAGTACAAGTGTGGCTAGAGAACACAGTGTTCCAGGAAGTAAAAATATCGAAAAATATGAAAGAACCATTGTATAATGAAACTTTCTGTTGTGGAAGAGCGGGAGTAAAGCTGATGAAAACTGTGTCATCATCATCATCATCATCATTATAATCATCATCATCATAAAATAAGGAAAGCTTCTAAAAATATTATTGAAAGAATGCAACGTGTCGAGAGAGATGGAAATCATGGGAGACGCGCACAGTATTTCTAGTGACTGTAATTTCTGTTTCTCAAACTCAATATTTTTGTATCACCAGTTCTACGTTTTTGTGACAAGAACATGAAGGAGTGTGCGAACGATAAAGTTTCACAAAGCAAAGAACACTTTCGGCAGAAGCAAATTAAAGGAAGAAGAGAGTGAGTGGATGCGGGGCCACTTACCTCGGTGCAATGGTTGGCGCTGAGGTGACGCGTGGTGTGGTGACTGCCTCCTACAGTTTTTACCCGGTTTACGTTCCAGGTGTGTCTGTGTGTGTGTGTGTGTGTGTGTGTGTGTGTGTGTGTGTGTGTGTGTGTGTGTGTGTGTGTGTGTGTGTGTGTGTGTGTGCGTGTCTGTGTGTGTGTGTGTGTGTGTGTGTGTGTGTGCGTAAACGTTAACTCAAATCGATGCATTTCCTCACGTCGCTTACACTCAAGAATTTGACATGTTAATAGAGACGTGTCCTTTCATCCCTCGAGGAGTGATGCCCGCTTGCCTCCCTCTCCAGCACGGCAGGCAAAGAAAACGAGAGTCTGTTCCCCCGCCTCCCCTGGGGCACCTGTTGCAGCCCTGCAGGATTACAGACTTGCAGACTGGAAAGTTCTGCATTAATTTTACCGAATCTCGTAATCTCTTGGTAAATAGGAAACGGCGAGCAACAAGCGACCTTTCCTGGTTATTCATCACGATTCGAGATCATGATCTTAAATGTAACTTGTTTATCAAGGCACATTATATTTACATGTGACAGAGTAGTCAGGCGTGGAGGGAAGGGCGCCTGAAGTGTGTGGACAGTGTGAAGACCAGTGCCAAGAAATGCCGGGGTTTTGAAAGCCGGAGAAACTCGGTGATGGTAAACTGTTGACGGTAAAAGATTAATGGGAAACTTTTTGGTGGTGCAAGTCAGATGAAAAATCTTTAAAGGTGGAAAAAAATATGGGATATTTCCGTGATGGAAGAAAGATAAGGAGTTTGTCGTGGCTGGTGACTGGCGGCTGGTCAGTGTTGGTGTCTTCACTCCATGGAGAGAGTTCTGAAAGTTGATAGAATAAAGACACGTATAAAAAAAAGCATAGAAGAATGAAAGCAGCGTTAGTTAAAGAGTGGAAGGTTTTCATCACATCACTGGTTCACTTCAGGCTGAAACACTAGCAAAGGCAAACAGTTACATCGAAAACAAACCACCAGCCAGGGACGCTCAGTGGAAATTCGATAACAGCCAATACCTGCCGTGAAATTACCTCGTGCCGCCGCCGCCCTTCACGCCACCACGCCTCAGGACGCACCATTATAATGTAAAAAAAAAAAAAAAAAATGCAAATATGAATCCAAAGGGCTTTCAGATATACAAGTGTACGGACAGTGTTCTGTGTTGACGGAGAAAGGCGTGGAGAGTGACGGTGGGGAGCATATAGGTGTAGGATTTTTTTTTTTTTTTTAAGCAACACTAGTTGCCTACGTATTGTATTGTATCTGCACATGTTGTCGTTGCTGTTATTGCTGCTTCTGCTGCTGATGATGATGATAGTGATAATGATAATGTAATATACTAAGGCTTCAGAGGCGGTGTTGCCTTTTTTTTTTGCGGGGGGGGGGGTTGGGTAGCGGATGCAGTAATGCAAACAGGTCTAGCAAACTGATGAATTGGCATTTACTTTGACAGAGTAGGTGTTGGTGGTGGTGGTTGTGGTGGTGGTGGTGGTGGCGGTGATGACGGCAGCAACAATGATGGCCAAGGACAGAAAAAAAAAGGTTGCAAATTTGCTAGTGTGCGTCAGCGCTCGATAGCTAATCACAAGGAGCACTACAGGAGAACAAGAGGAAGGGAGAGAAGATGAATGAAGGAGAATCGAGGAGAAACAACGGGAAAGACTGGGAAGGGTTTAGCACTGTACCATAACAAGACTCAACACAGACGCCTTTGTTCGATAGTGCTCAATCATTCACAATCTTAGACTGAAAAATAAATAAAAAGTAAACGCACCGAAGAAAATACACATTAAAAAAATAAAGATGAAGCACACTATCTGAAGACCTGTATTATATTTATACCGATATACTACAAAAAAAAAAAAAAAAATCAAAGGATAAAGTACATTGATATACTTTATGGCTAAACACAACCAACTCCCTCTTTAAGTGTATCGCAGTGAGAGAGAGAGAGAGAGAGAGAGAGAGAGAGAGAGAGAGAGAGAGAGAGAGAGAGAGAGAGAGAGAGAGAGAGAGAGAGAGAGAGAGATACGGATTAACACTGAGCACAAGTGTCAAATTATCATCTTGGAGCAGGAAAGTGGTAATATCCTTGGAGAATCCCGTATGAGATGAGATGAGAGGGAAGAGTGGCAGCAGACCATGAAGCAGCGAATATTGACAAGTGGCATTAATAAACACACACGTCTTGCTCTTCTTTCCCCTTCGCTTGATCGCGTTTGGCTCAACATTCGGGTCTTCCTTGGCTGTCTTCCTGTTGTTCCGTAGGTGTCTCTAATGATGAGGAAGGAAGTACACGCTACGACAAACAATGATGGAAGTAGTAGTAGTAGTACCAGTAGTAGTAGTAGTAGTAGTAGTAGCAATGATAATAATAATAGTAATAGTCTGGCTATATTTAATTTATCTGACTATATACCAGGCCGCATCACACACTCTTAGGCCCTGCTGTAAACGAACAGTCTCGTAAACATAATAATAAAAATGATTATAATAATAATAATGATAATAATAATAATAATAATAATAATAATAATAATAATAATAATAATAATAATAATAATAATAATAATAATAATATAATAATAATAATAAGAGTAATATGATGAAAACAAAAGTAATAACGATAATATTGACTTTTTTTTCATCCGGAGGCATATACATCTTATAAGAAACAATTGACACACACAATAATTACAAAATATATTAACAATGGTAAAAGAAATCAATGTTATAGTAAAGTACAACTCAATGAAAAAAATACTAATAATGTTCTATATTAATATGAAAACCAATACTTTCAGAAGCACAGGTGCATTCTTATCAACCATCCTCTGGAAATTGTTAGAGATCATTCCCTTGCATTATATAATTACTCCACGTCCTTAATATATATATATATATATATATATATATATATATATATATATATATATATATATATATATATATATATATATATATATATATATATATATATATATATATATATATATATATATATATATATATATATATATATATATATATATATATATATATATATATATATATATATATATATATATATATATATATATATATATATATATATATATATATATATATATATATATATATATATATATAAAGTCAACCAATTATGAACATTCTCTCTCTCTCTCTCTCTCTCTCTCTCTCTCTCTCTCTCTCTCTCTCTCTCTCTCTCTCTCTCTCTCTCTCATGGCGGAGGCTAAAGATAGTCAGGTTTACTGCACAGACATACTAGATTCGCATTTATAATCGTTGTGATGTTTTATTTCTGCTTATTTTGACAGTCTCTAGTGAAGTTATTGGAGTTTAAAATGGTATTGTCATCATTCTGGTGATAGTTTTATCAAGGAGTGAGAAAATACGTACACGAGCCTAACTAGCCATCTTAGTGAGAGATCGAAGCCTTTAACCCTTTAACTGCTATCTGGTACACCTTTCCTCAATTACTAATCACTCTGAGACATTTCTACTTGTTCTGCAGCCATCTGCAATCTTTAAACTGTGTACAAATTGCAAAATCTATTCTTTTTAATCCCCTTCTTGTAGATGCTTATAAAGATTTCAGGCACTACTTTTGGTGGTGGTAATTGCTTCGTGTCGCAGTGGAAGGGTTAAGAGTCCTGATGAGATGACGAAGCCTTTAATTTAAGAGTACAGGATTCAGACATACATTCATTCATACCTACGTCATGAGTTCCCCCAGGCTAAATTTCACCACTAAGACTCCGCGTTTAAGATGTCGTCCAAAAATAATTTCGCTCTACTTTTCTTTTATATTTGTATTTTATTCTACTTAATTATTCGTTCATTCATTTCTTTCTTTATTTTTTTGCATGGGTGAGATATTCGTGGGGAATCATTTACTCGCATGGAATTTTGTAAGCAGCCGTGCAGTCGCCAGCCAGCCTTACCTATCGTGGCCATGTGAAGGCTGCGTGCGTCCACCCACAAATACCACCAGTGATAAGATGATCCTGAGAGGAGCTGAAATTAGACCTTGCAAGATAAACCAACAGACAATGGAACTTTCCCTCTCTCCCCTCACTCCTGTGCTCCCCGTCAGCCTTTCTTGCCTCGGGAAATGAAGCACGGTACATCCTTCAAGAACCATATTCATAAACCCTCTTCTCTTTCACCACCATCATTTTTAAAGGCCACAGAGATGATTAGCTCCCAAGCCCATGGTCGCGAGGCTGTTTCTGGGAATCGATGGACCACCTCAGAAATCATGAATCGGTTGTAATTATATTCGATATAATTATGATTTTAACCTAGATTATATAATCTGTATTGTTAATTATGATTAGTTAGTGTAATATGTAAAAAATAGGCGTTAATTAACACACGTACACACACCTAGGAACGCCAGGTCAGGCCAGGATTGCTATTAGGGCTGCAGCCAAAGGAGTGATGAGAGTGCTGCTGGCCAGTGTTGGTGTCTTCACTCCACGCAGCGGCTCAGTGGAGTTTGGCGTGTAACAAGAGTGACGGTTAGTATTGTAAACATGCGTGTGACAAGTCAGTAGAATAAACATGCATGTGGAAAAAAAAAAAAAAAAACTTGTATAAAATAAAGGTGCATTAGAGTGAAACGTTTCCCATCCCGCCACAAGTTCACTTCAGGCTGCAAAAATCGAAAAGCTCACGGCTCTGGCTATCGTTTTGTTGCAGCTCCGTGAAAACTCGATAGCGGCCAATACCTGCCGGGGAATCATCCCCTTGTTGCGCCGCCGCCCGTGACGTCACCACGAAAAGATACACAGTGCGACAGACAATACTCGTGTAACCTGGAATGAGGCGGAGGGTGCGGCGAAGTGGTCAGCTGTGGCTGTGGCCGCCTTCAGCCCACCCGCCTGACTGCTCCTCTTTGTCACCGAGTCATGGGAAAGTCGAGGTGTTATATATAGTAAACGCCTCGCACCTGCGCCTCCTAAATGCTTAATCCTTTCACTGTCGGATCATTTTTCTTTTTATCATCTGCTACTTTATAGGCGCTCATTTGTGTACAGTGACTCCTCCCCTACAGTTCTTTATTTACTTTATTCTTTTTAGTAATAGCTGCTGATTGCATAGAGCTCGGAAACTGTTAGTAGAAGTGAATAGATTGACAGTGAACACGTAACACACAGTGTGTGTGTGTGTGTGTGTGTGTGTAAAGACGGCACCCTAATTAATGAAGCAGATTCCCTGCCTGTATTTCTAACAAAAGTGCCAAAAGAAATGTTTCACGATACACCGTATCTTGAAACATTTCTGCCCGCACCCTGACTACTTTCAAGAGGCTGTAGTTGAAATTACACGAGTTTTAAGAGTGTTTCTGTGGTTCTAGTTACAGACTGGTAAGGTCTCTACAGCATCAACGGGAGAACCAGTCTTGAAAACCCGGGTAAATATTTCTGTGGCCTTTGAAAATAGTCTGGTGAAAGAGCAAGGCCTTTCAGAATACAAGCACATAACCTTGCTTCATGAAAAACAAGTGCATTCATGATACCTAAGACTGCCTTGCTACATTCCCCCAGTGACTAATGTATCTTTTTTTTTTCTTTATCTCGTAGCATTAGTCTGTCTGTCATTGATGAAAACACCCGCACTACATGTATTACGTTATTTCATTAGTCTCAAGTCGCTATTTCAAGTCTATATAAGCCTCAATAAATACGAGAGCTGTGGTGGTGGTCTGCTTCCCGTCTGCCAATCAGAGCGTTCTATTTTTCCGTTTTCTTTCGTATTCTTCGTAAAGCTCACGCATCCTTCATTTGTCGTTACTTCTTGCCTCACAGAGTATTGGTAAGTGTCTTCTACTGGTAATAATAACCGTGATTCTATTATTTTGTATCATTACAAGTAGTATTGCGAGAGTGGCTCCGTTCTTAGTGACAATTACCTCAGCACAGCCTTCACCAATCAGCGCCAAGTATTCAAGTCACGTGATACTCTCTCCTCGCCGTCTCCTCAGCCATTCGCCCTGCGCCCGCTGACGTGACGAGTCCCCGGTTGTGTTACGGCGGTGAAGCGGTGTTGCGTCTGTCCCTGGCGGGCATGTTGTGGTGGACTGCGGTGTGGAGGGAGAGGTGGATGTGAGTATGGCCTGGTGGTGGATAGGGAGGAGTGGATAGTGGAAGAGAGATGTGGAGAGTAGGATGGTGGAAGGGGGAGGTGGAGGTGGCTATGGCGGACGTGACTGGGTTGAGGTGGTGGTTGTGGTGGTGTTTGGTATGGTTGGAATGGTTGTAGAGGGTGTTGGTAGTGATGGTGAACGTGACTGGCTTATGTTAAAGGTGGTTGTGGTTGTTGGGGATGGTGGTGGTTGTGTGACAGTGGTGGGTGCAGCGGACGCAACGATGTTGTGGTTGTTGGGTGTGGTTGAGGATTGCGATGGTGGTGGTGGTGGAGGTGGTAGGTGGCGGTGGTCGTAGTCGGAGCGGGCTAAGCGGTGGTGGTGGTGGTGTAAAAAGGTGTTTATCGGACGGAGTGGAAGTGGTGGTGGTGGCGGTGATACGATTATCAGGGATGAGAGAGAGAGAGAGAGAGAGAGAGAGAGAGAGTGTGTGTGTGTGTGTGTGTGTGTACTCCTATAATCAGCAAATTGCAGTCACTCGTTCGCTGTTTCACCTCCCTGTTTCAGGCCTTCTCTCCCCTTCCCTTCCTCCTCGCTCCCTTCCTAGCCTGCCCGCCACCCTCTCCCCGCTTTTCCCTGCCTGTCCTCCCCTGCTCCTCGTGTCCCAGGTGAGTGTTGCCTTATTTGAGTCAATGTATAATGGTTTTTATTTGAGATTGAAGCTCCACACGTAATGAAAGGTAGTAATCTGTGGTTTTGTATACTATTATTGGACTATTTATGTAAACTTACAATAGAAAATTAATTCTATTAGGAAATGTGTGCATATTTAAACAATTTCATCTATATAATGACCTGTGTGATGTGACGTCAGTGAGAGAGAGAGAGAGAGAGAGAGAGAGAGAGAGAGAGAGAGAGAGAGAGAGAGAGAGAGAGATTGACAGCAAATGAACCAATATTTTAACTTTCCTGACTCTGATGATGAAAGTTATATGACTGAGGCTGCAGTTAAGTAAGCTGAGAAGCTGAGCAGATAAATATGAGTACACCACCTGTCTGTCTGTCCGTCTTTCAGTCAGTCAGTCAGTCAGTCGGTTGATGGAGGACTGGTGGGGAGACCACTCTGTGTCTGTCTGTCCGTCTTTCAATCAGTCAATCAGTCTGTTGATGGAGGAATGGTGGAGAGACCAGTATGTATCTGTCTGTTCGTCTTTCAATCACACAGTCAGTCAGTCAGTCTGTCAGTCACTTGATGGAGGACTGGTGGAGAGAGCAATCTGTGTCTGTCTGTCTCTACGTGATGCTTCCCTCCGCCGTTTCATTACGTAGACAAAATACATGAAAGGGAAATATTGGTTTTATGGACAGGTGTGGTGGTGGTGGTGGTGGTGGCGCCATTAGTAGTATTCAGGTGTCATACCTGTAACGTAATAAGGAATGAAGGCAGGACGTATGCGATGGCAGCTTGAAGGTAACAATTGGTGATGAAAGGTGGTGGTTGGTGGTGGTGGTGGCAGGGGCTGTGAGGGCTGCCTGTTACCACCACCTTCACTATCCCAAGCGCACATCTCTCGCTGACCCTTCGCTCCCCCGTTCTTTCCCTGCCCTCAATTCATCACCCCCCCCCCCCCCTCTCTCTCTCTCTCTCTCTCTCTCTCTCTCTCTCTCTCTCTCTCTCTCTCTCTCTCTCTCTGTCTCTGGATTTAGCCGGCTATCCTCTCAGCCTCATCCTTCACGTACTGCTTCCCTCCCTCTCTCAGCCATTCATCCTGACTCACTCCCATTGTTTCCTCAAGTCTCTCTCTCATCCCTCATTCATCCTTTTATTCTTATGCTTCCATCATTCACTCTTCCTCTCCTTCCTCACTCCTGTCTCTCTGATATTCACTCACCCTCAACCATCTCATCTACTTTCACCCCCATTCCTCCCTCATCCCTTCCCATATGGTTCTTTTCCCCTACACCCCCCCCCCTCTCTCTCTCTCTCTCTCTCTCTCTCTCTCTCTCTCTCTGCAGACGAGTGCAGTTGTGTTCTGAGTCAGTTTTTCTAATGTTTGTGAAGTGGTTGGCGTGGGTGGCAGGGGCGTGGAGGGCGTCACGCTGGTAGTGTAGAAAAGAAAGCGAGAGAAAAGTGATGCGTCACTGGTGTTTAATACCTGAGTGAAGTACTGGCGTCGTAAAGACCATTTCTGTCCATTGTGATTTCTGAGTTTAAGTAATGAGGCTTTGTAATGGGTCGTTTATCATTTATTTTATTTTTCACGTGGACAAAAATTGTGCTTACTTTATATATATATATATATATATATATATATATATATATATATATATATATATATATATATATATATATATATATATATATATATATATATATATATATATATATAAGTAAACACAATTTTCCTTCACATCAAGTTGTCATCAAAACTTGCTCCATTCATTCCATTGCCAAACTGAGACCATGTACCCTGACACATTAACAAAAAAATAAATAAATAAAAAATCCCTTTACCTTTCTCTACTGAGAGAGAGAGAGAGAGAGAGAGAGAGAGAGAGAGAGAGAGAGAGAGAGAGAGAGAGAGAGAGAGAGAGAGAGAGAGAGAGAGAGAGAATGGTGGCCAGAGTAAGACGAAGGAGAAAGCAAGTTAAACAAAACAAATGGAAAGTGAGAGAAAAGCAAGAAAATACAGATGAAAAGAAAATCTGCGGTAAAAATGCACCGCTGAAACAAAAACGAATAAGAAAGTGTAATGAAACGATGAGATAATTTTGTGTTTTTGTGAGCCCGCAATTATGCTGCACCCACCCTCTACCACTACTACCACTACTACTACTACTCCTACCACTGCAATTTATGAGCAGTAGGTGACAGAAACGAAGAAGCGCAAACACCTGGAGATAGGTGAGCTTGATAGGAAGTTACAAGTAGAATATGAAGTAAAACTCAAAGACTCACTGAGAGAACTTGAGAGGACTGTGAAGAACAACTCATGAACATTACGCCCTAAGTGGACGACCTGTACGAGGCCAAGGTGAGAGTGAGAGTGAGAGGGGAGTAGGTAGGTGACGGATTTGAACTGGAGAAAGATTAGGGTGGAGAGAATTGAAGGTTGTAACTTCTAGGGACATTGGGAGGGAGTGAGAGAGTGAGAGGGGAGTGGGTAGGTGACGGTTTTGGACGTTAGAAAGACTACGGTGGAGAGAGTTATATAAAAAAAAAATGGTGTTATATTAAGTAAAATCAGTCAATATTTAACACGTCAGGCGCCACACGCACCACCGCCGTTACATTTCAGACTATTCAAAGTTGCCGTGTGTACCACTGGCCCAACATTTATCACTTTTCTTCCCTTTTTTTTTTTTTTTACAATGAATTCCATTAAATAATGGGCAAAAATGAAACGCAAATCTTTTAAACAAATGTTGATTATTAATTATCATAATTTTTAATGAGGCAAATATAATAATGGTAAAAAAATGAAAGAGTATCTTTTGTGAAGTGACATTGTAACTGGTCAAAATACAAAGGTGGAACTCTAAATGGTAATAATAAAACTTGTCTCAGTCACGGCTCAACATATAGATGTAGTATCCTTAACAACTGTCATCTATATATTCTTTTATTATAAAGCAAATCTGTGATTGCAAAACAACATAACATTTTTACCTACTCTTATTGAAATCATTACTATCATTTCTTGCACAAAGGAGAACTTTTCCTGTAACAAATGAAAGCCTGTGTCCTGTTTGCAGCTGCACAAAGAAAAGGCTTTATCCTTCAACATTCATATAAACAGCTTCTTCATTCCTTGTGTAGTGAAAACAGTGACTCAAGAAATGATTGCAGCAAATGTGTGAAGGTCGCTATTGATGGAGAGAGTGCTTTCTTTCAAAACATGGGAGGCATACATGTACCTTCCCATCACACTGATCACATACACTCTTCACTCTCCTACCTTCTCAAGCTGCACTTGTCCGTCCTTCATTCACACTATAGATTTGACAGCGCCCTCTGCACCTTTTTCCCGCTCTTCTAGAGTGACCTTGCAATCCAACAAGAAAATGGTGTTCTCTTACCTCCCAGAGAGAGAGAGAGAGAGAGAGAGAGAGAGAGAGAGAGAGAGAGAGAGAGAGAGAGAGAGAGAGAGAGAGAGAAAGAGAGAGGGAGGGGGGCTACAATAGCCCCCCTCCCTCCCTCTCTCTCTCTCGGTTTGTCTGTCGGTTTCTTTTTTTTTTTCTATTTTGTTTAATCTACTACTACTACTACTACTACTACTACTAATAATAATAATAATAATAATACTCGTACTACTACTACTAATCGTACTACTACTACTACTAATCGTACTACTACTAGTACTACTCGTACTACTACTACTACTTCTACTACTACTACTACTACAACAACAACAACTACTACTACTACTACTACTACTACTACTACTAACACATCTACTACCACCACCACCACCACCACCACCACCACCACCACCACCACTACTACTACTACTACTACTACTACTACTACTACTACTATCACCACCACCACCACCACCACCACCACCACCACCACTACTACTACTACTACTACCACCACCACCACGAATACCACCACCACTACTACTACCACCGCCACAACCACCACTACTACCACCGCCTCCACTACTACCACCGACACTACCACCACCACCACCACCATCACCACCACCACCACCACTACTACCACCGTCACCACTACTACCACCGCCACCACCACCACTACTACCACTACCACTGCTACCACCACCATCACCACTACCACTACTACTACCACCACCACAACCAACACCACCAACACCACCACAACCACCGCCACCACCACCACCACCACCACCACTACTACTACCACTACCACTGCTACTACTACTACTACCAGCACTACCACCAGTACTACTACTACTTTTACTGCTACTACTACTACTACTACTACTGTTGCAGGTGACCCATGAACTACCTCTAACAATGGTGATGAAGAACCAGAAGTGGGTTGTAGGTGACGAGATAACTATCCCAGGTCATCCCGGAAGTGGCGAGGTGACCCCATACAGCTCCACAAGGTCGTGGAGGACGCCAGATATAGCCACGTGGTCGCCTACACTCAGCCATCCACCTCACCTGCCCCAGACTGCTACCCGGACACCATCCAGCCACAAGAACCCAGATAAGCACTTCCGGGGTCCTTGGTTGTGGTTAGCTAGCTAGTTTGTTTAGGGGTCACTTGCTGTACATAGGAACCCTCCTCGGTCTGCTGCTATTTTTTTTATTTTTATTTTTGAGGTGTAACGCTGTCCTCTACGTGAGAGTGATAGTGTTTATCTTTATTTATTTATTTTTTTTTCCTGAAGACCAGTTCTGAGGTTATCTTGGAGGTTAACGGAGAAGAGTTCTTCACACCTGTGTTTGTTGTTTTATTTTATTTTTTTATTGGTCACTTTTTGTTTTTTGTTGTGATTGTTATTAATTTTATTTATTTGTATTGAAATATGTGAGTGTGAATGCAGCACAATATATAAAGGTGTGCATTCCAGAGTGAAAGGAAGGCGTGCCTATTTAATCACCAGATTTTGATTGATTGAAGCAAATGAAAACTTTGGTGTGAGTACCTTACAAAGACACTTGACAATACTAATGTCACCTCACCTCGTGGTTTCACCTTAAACCTACAAACATTGGCTGGACACAAGGTCATAGAAATAATTTATTCTCATTTATTCTCATCTTTACAAATTACAGTCTTTACACATCAAAGTAACTAATCACCTTTATTCATCCACTTGAGGGGGTTGAAGGATCGCTAGTCCCATATTAAATTGCCTGTGTTCAACTCGCCTCTCCTCCCTCATTTACTGACCAATTCATTTAAAAAATATTTTGATCAGGAAGGTTGCAAGAAGAATGTCTGCTATCTTTTTTTTTTTTGTACGGTAAGATTTTTTTTTTTCGATGAAAAAGTAAAAAAAAAAAACTGAGTGTCAAATATTTACTTTCAAAAATTTGTCAGAAATCAAAATCAGTTACAAACAAAAATGACGACAGCAGACTTTGTTCGCCTCTCACAGCTTGATAAGCCGCAATGGCCCATCTGTGTGTAACACCAATAACAACGGAGATAATTTTTATATGCAAAAATCCGCCATTTTAAGTTATGTCAAAGTTTAAGGGGTGACTATAATACACCTATTGCAGCTAAGGACTTGAAATTCACATGATATATACATCACAATATGTTGAAAAACAGATATAGATTAATTTAGTTACTACGATTGGTTTTGTACATAGGCCTAAAGTAATTCATGATTTCACCCTTAATTACCCGGGGGGGAGGGGGGAAGGCGGGTGAAAACAATTTTTGTTATATTTCGACTTTTAGATCAAAACCAGTGTTTAACTGTTTGAAATAAATAAAATATTAATGCAAAAGATATCTAATGCAGACACATTGACTATTTCCTAGATTTACGGAAAAATATTTATCTTATTTTTCGTATATAAATTTGAAAAAAATAGTTAGACCTAAAATTACGTACTCTCTAATGTTGTACGCAGCAAAAGAACCGTAGATATTCATAGGAGACTGAGGAAGAACGGGTACGCCAGAAAGAAAAAAAAAAAAAAAGTCATGTCTCGCAGCGGGCGAAACCGTGAAATTTCATAACAGAAGACCTCATTACATAAGGGGATATATATATATATATATATATATATATATATATATATATATATATATATATATATATATATATATATATATATATATATATATATATATATATATATATATATATATATATATATATATATATATATATATATATATATATATATATATATATATATATATATATTTATCTATTTATCTATTTATTTATTTATCAAAACGTTACATATATAAAAAATGGGGGAAAAAAATGTAGAAAAAAAAAAAAAAAAAATTCATATCCGGAACGTACAACGACACCCTTGATGCAAAACATGTTTGCGCGCCTGACGATGTTAAGACACACGACACACACTTCCCTTGAGAAAAGATGATAGCCTTCACGAGTGTCTTACTATTTCTTTGCAGAGCCCCTCTTCTTGATGACGACGCGTACACTGTCAGCTACACTTTGCAGTGTGTTACTTAAATTTTTCTCTATCTTTGTATCTCTCCATTTCAGATAAATTGTTATCTTTCCAAGGGTTGAGAAGAACATGGTCGTGGTTCAAGTGAAGCCACTACAGCCACTCCCTGACAAGCCTTCCACACCGGTGAGTGTTGTTCAAGCATGTATTAGTATTGCTAATTCCTTATTTCCTAGAACATCTACCACTATATAATGGAAATGTCTTTCCAACACAAATAACGTCAAGGAAAAATAAACTCTACACTAACTAAGTGATGAAAAACGTAGTAGCATCATCCGCTGCACAAAACAATACAGCAGCGAAGTGACACTGCCAGGACTTGAACCAACACCTGCCTGCCTCACTGACACCTGCCGTGGTGCAAGGGAGTGCCGAGGCCTGTGCTGCCACCACGCTGAGAGAGGGAGGAAGAGAAGAGCATCAGAGAGGAATGACCGTGGCAGGAAGGATGGTGTGTTAGGTGACTGGTTCAGACAGTGACAGTGGACAGAAGAAATGCTGGAGAAAGATTAGACCACAGGTGGTTCATGTTGTAGTTGTTCAAGATTTCGAAGAAAACTTTTTTTTTTCCTAGACAGACAGTGACAGCAGACACACAAGAGACGATGGTGTGGTGGACAAGAGGATGCAGGGAGACAGCAGACAGAATGGAAGCTACAGATGAAAGAAGAGCAGGTCAAGCCATGGCAGCAGACACATAGACAGACAGATTGGATAAGAAAGAAGTATTATTTAGTGAGGTAAGGAACTGTACAACCCTTCACAGTGCTGACTACTTGATAGCAGAGGTGGTTCATGTTGGTTCAGGATTTGGTTTGAAGCTGTTATGTGAAAAGAAAAGTCTGAGGAACGAGAGGTTGTATTGTCACTTGTCAACAAAGTGGCAGAGTATTGCTATAACATTTATAGCCAAAGCTGTACCAGCTGCCTGAGTGTGTCATGTCCATTGTGTACTTACAGTCACCTTTGTCATGTCTACGCTAGTGGAGGAGAGGGAAGAACAAACCTTGAATCGTCCAGGGTTAGAGTTTTTAGCAAAGGTTTGAGCGAAGAGTTCAGCTTTAGAGATAGATGTGATAGCAGTGGTGCCATCTGGTTGAAATAAAGAAGGGAAAGGAGAAGCAAAGTTATTATAGATGTTTTTGGGTAAGTGCCAGAAGTCACGAGGGAGAGTTAGATCTTGAAACGTTTTGACACTTTCTGTTAATGAAGGAGTTTTTTTTTGGCTAATTGGAGAACAGACTTGGCATGGCAGAAATGTAAAGTGCATTAGATTCCGGTGATGGAAGAAGGCTTAAGCACCTTTGGTGGGCCACCTCTCTATCATGTATAGCACGAGAACAAGCTATGTTAAACCAAGTTTAACTTTGGAAGGTTTAGGTCGAGAAAAAGAGTGAGGAATGTACGCCTCCATGCCAGACACTATCACCTCTGTTATGCGCTCAGCACACAAAGACGGGTCTCTGACACGGAAGCAGTAGTCATTTTCCAAGGAAAATCAGCAAAATACCTCCATGTTCCCCCAACTAGTACAGACAAAACGCCAGTGGCACCTTCCTTTTGGGGGATCCTGAGGAGGGATTGGAGCGATAGGACAAGATACAGATATGAGACTGTGATCGGAGGAGCCCAACGGAGAAGAAAGGGTGACAGCATAAGCAGAAGGATTAGAGGTCAGGAAAAGGTCCAAGAATGTTGGGCCTATCTTCAAGACGGTCAGGAATACGAGTAAGGTGTTGCACCAATTGCTTTAGGTCGTGGAGAATAGCAAAGTCTAAGGCTAGTTCACCAGGATGGTCAGTGAAGGGAGAGGAAAGCCAAAGTTGGTGGTGAACATTGAAGTCAGTCTCCAAGAATTAAGATCTCTGCAAAAGGGAAGAGAGTCAATGTGCTCCACCTTGGAAGTTAAGTAGTCAAAGAATTTTTCATAGTCAGAAGAGTTATTTGAGAGGTATACAGCACAGATAAATTTAGTTTGAGAGTGACTCTGTTTTCGTACCCTGGTGGTGGAAAACTCGGAAGATTCAAGAGAGTGGAAAGCAGGTTAAGTCATTGCGCACATGAACACAGCATCCAGCTTTGGATCGAAAATGAGGATAGAGAAAGTAGGAGGGAACAGAAAAGGGGCTACTGTCAGTTGCCTCAGACATCTGAGTTTCAGTGACGAAAGGATGATGAAGCTTAATAGAGGAGAGGCACTGTTCTACAGATTGAACGCGAATGTTGCAGAAGTTTATGAAGAAAAACTGAGAGGGGTATCAAGACATTTAGGGTCGTTACCAGAAGAGCAGTCTGACCCGGGGACAATTGTGGTCCGCTCACCAGATGGGGTCTCCGAGGCTGGTGTAGGAGTGTGTGTAATAATTAGGTGCTGGTAGTTGTTTTGTGTGCAGGAAGAGAGATATCTCCATGACTATAACGTTTGGTACGATTGAAAACATCCTTTGGTTTCCACAGATATGTACACACTAGTAGTAATAGTTTTCACCTGTAGCACCAGAAACAGTCTTCCTCACACGAACCGTTTTACTGCCGGGACTTGAAGGCTGATGAAGCAGTGCGGCGGAGGTCACGCCTCTCAGAGTGTTTATACTTGTTGTCAACACCGCCATAACTAATACAAACTCTTTAGTGCAGGTAGTTAAATAACTGCAATCATTGTTCCAGATTCCTAAATTCACAAAGTGCATAACTCATTCCAAGTTTTTATTGCAGATAATTAAAGTTTTAGTGAAATAATTATTCCTATTCCTAATGTTGTGTGGTGCATTATCTCAGACAGGACCACTGGAAGCTGTCAGAGTGCTGTGGCACGTGGCAAGAACCAAGTGTTCAGGAGCACACACTGTCCCTTCACCAGTCAGCAGGTTACGAAAAACAATGCAGTATTTTGTTGAGTAATCAAAGTAATAAAATGTAAATGATAAAATGTCAGTACTGATTTAGAGTGTCACACTCCACCATGGCAAAGACTGCCGGCTGAGTAATATTCAAGTTGTATTAGTGAGACTCAATGTTAATTATAAGGCAGGTGTAAAAAAAATAGTTAAAAATGTATCATAGTACAAGAAAATGACAATTCAAAATGTAAACATATCTTTAACAAGTAGACTTGAATGGTCATTAAGTAGTACAGCAGACCCTTCCTACAGTAAATTCACTATTATTTGTAGACTGGCCTTATTTGTCTCTCATTATTTTACTTTTCTCATTATTCTGTCTTGTTTTATCACCAATACTTGAGTGCCTTCATTTATCTCTATTATTGTGACTTTCTCTCATTATTATGTTGCTCATGTTGTCTACTCTCATCATCTGATGGACTGCTCGCCTTCACAGGTCTGGGCGGCTTGGAAGCCTCACTACAAACTGAAGACCCGTTCACTTGAAGGACACAGTTGGAGTTATTTTTAAACGAGAGCTTCAGGCAGAAAATTCGAGTGGATTTTCAACTCTAAAAATAACTTTTTTGGGGGGATATTTTGAACCTTCTTTATCTTGAAAAATAACTCCAGATATTATGACTCTAGCTGGAAGTTGACCTGAGCAATGTAGGGTTTGCTGCAGTGAGATTACCAAGGCACGAGTGTCTGGGATTTAAAGATGATGGATAGGTGTCCTGTGTGCTGCTGTGCTGGGAGGAGAGGAGCAGCAGCAGTCGTGGGGCTCTGTTGCTGCTGTCACTGGTGCAGCTGTTCACTCCTGCAGCTACCTTCCCTCAACATACTGTGTCTTCCCTCACCTGCAATGAACAACTATGAACAATACTTCTCCTGCGATGAGGAACAGTGAATAACACCTCTCTCTCTCTCTCTCTCTCTCTCTCTCTCTCTCTCTCTCTCTCTCTCTCTCTCTCTCTCTCTCTCTCTCTCTCTCTCTCTCTCTCTCTCTCTCTCTCTCCACAGTATGTCCCCCACAGTATGTTTACAAACCCACAGTGACTCTCCACAGCCCCTCACCAACAATTGTCTCCTTCACACACACACACACAAATGTTAGAATCTTGTAGTGTCTACAACAAGGAATGGAACCGAAATCGACAAGCCAAATTTTCTTCCAGCCTGCGTGAGTGTAGTGAGGCTCAATGTGTGTGTACAAGTGAAGAATATATATTAGATGCTTGACTCAAAAATATGAGGCTTACACAAAAATACAGGACACAACTTGAGTGTGGTGAGTCAAAGGTGAGTCAAAATGCTCAACTTTGAATTAACTTACAACAAAAACTAACTAAATAAAACACACTATAAAGAAATAATCTCATCAATTAACACTGAAAAAAAAATATATATACACCAACACAAAATAAATAAATAAATAAATAAATGAAGACTAAATCAAGCAAATTAATCTGAACGCTAACACACAAACCAACATAGTCGTATATTTTTTAACACTACGGTGAAGAAAGATAATGAAGCTTTAACATTGAGTGAAAGAGAGAGAGAGAAATTTGTGGTCTTCCTAAATTCTCTCTCTCTCTCTCTCTCTCTCTCTCTCTCTCTCTCTCTCTCTCTCTCTTACACAAACAATAAAAAAAACAAAAAAGTAAATAAACAAAATACAAGCAAATAATAATAGCCGTCCACACCAATCCACATACACCAAGCCATCCCAATCCAGCCAATCACGAGCCAGCAGCAGACACACCAAGAGGATTGGGAGAAAGAGGAAAAAGAAAAAAAAATGAAAAATAATGGATACCGGGAGAATAAGAAAAGAATAAGAAAAAAAATGGCGAATCAAGAGAAAAATGAGAAAAATAAAGGAAAAAAATACGAATAAAATCAAAAGGAAAAAATGAGGGAAGAGAAAAAATGGGGTGAGGAGGGGAACACTTAGGAAAATAAACCAAACAATAGGGCATTACATTGTGATTACGTATAGCAGGGATGGATTATGAGAGAGAGAGAGAGAGAGATCTGCTCAGGAATTTAATTTTGTGTTGGTGGTTTACGCTCTCTCTCTCTCTCTCTCTCTCTCTCTCTCTCTCTCTCTCTCTCTCTCTCTCTCTCTCTCTCTCTCTCTCTCTCTCTCTCCTTACAACAGTTTTGTTTTTCTGTTTTCTCTCGCTCTTATCTTTCGTTGAGAGAGAGAGAGAAAGAAACATTATTATTACACACACACACACAAACACTCTTTTCATAGATAAGTTAACGCTTTTAATAAAATATATATATATATATATATATATATATATATATATATATATATATATATATATATATATATATATATATATATATATATATATATATATATATATATATATATATATATATAACCCTTTCTTTTTACCTTATCTATCACAATAACCCTTTTCTACCTCCTATTCCTTCCCTTCCAAATGAAACCGAACCATTAAGAAGTATCACTTGCTTCTCTCCTGTAACTTAATGAAACGCTCGAATTAATTCATAAGGTGCGCAAAGGAGCTTAATTAATAAACAGGAAAGATTAAAAATGCATTGTGGGGAAAAAAAAAGGTGAAATATGAATGAGTTTGAGGAAAGGTGTGTGTGTGTGTGTGTGTGTGTGTAAGGTAATGAGTTTTTTAACTGAAGAATGTAAGGTATTGGATCCGAAAGCATAAGAGATTTGTAACGGTGTCACATAATTAATGATAATATGTATTGTATTTATAATGCCTTGCCTGATTAGCAATATAAGTGTATGTATACATATATGGATAAGTGTAGATAGTGGGTGTTGGCGCATAAGGGTGGGGCGGATATGATCACACCACCCTACGTCACACACACACACACACACACACACACCATGGAACTTTCCATACTCCTTTTATTGCCATGGATAAGTAATCGGTAGCACCTACATTACAGTATCTAAGTATTCTCCATAGTTAATCTCTCCCTAATGTATTTTGGCATGTATTACTCTTAGCTATAAGTAGCTTTTCCCTTGCCTTATTTATGTAATTAGAGAGTAATAATTATGAATATATTCATGTACTGTGAGTGCGGTCAACCCGCCCCTATTTCTAATGTCAGCACTTTTTGAAGGCGCTAAGCGTCCCTTGTGCCGGCTCCGGCAGTCTCTTGCCAGGGTGTAACGCTGTACCACGCAGAGGACATCCGTTGTCCCGTACGCGCCACACCCTTCTCCAGAACTCTGTACATATATCTAAATATACCTATTTTTATACGTTCACCTTTGACATTCACCTGAAAACCACAGAAACTCACCAAGAGTGACTTTACCTATTATATAAAGGTAAGAAACTAATGAACAGTGTCCAGTGGTAATTGATAATTCAAAACCACACCGGAACAGATTGAACGCCCTGAGTGAAGCGGTTACAGGTGTCTATTGTTCCCGTGGTTGATATACTGAGACAACTTGTTCGCCACCTTGCAATTAGAGACGTGGCAGTGAGGCTGGTAGATACCTATCAGCGTCAGCATTTTTAATTGTCTGCGATTTCCTGGGGCAAAGGGGTGTCTTAGCTAAATTTGAAATCGATGTGCAGGAAAAGTACAGCATGAATTGCTGCACAAGTGTATCTAAAATTAAAAACATAACCCTTAATATTAATATTCATACTTACTGGTGTATGATAAGGCTTTGTTAATTGAATTATAAGATAAAACTAAGAATAGGTAATGATTTTTTTTTTAAGTAAGTATGAACAGTAAAAATAAAAGGATGTTGATTTCGGCTTGTGCATTTTATCTGGGAATGTTGAAAAATATCAGATATCACTGACACGTCCTGTATATGAAAGTAATCAGTGAAATAAAAAAAAGAACAGCACCGCTGGCGGACGTACGACGTACTTATCTTGATCATGATTCTTCAGTTAAAAAAAGCGCCGCACGCCGTTAGGAAGGAGTGTAAAGTGTAAACAATAGCCTCTCAGTTCTGCCGATACAAAGGCCTTTACTTTGCTTTACTATATCCAGAATAGGGTATAGCTCGTTCTTTCGGGAATTTTCTTAATTCCGCTGTAGTCCATGATTGTGGCGGTGATGTATCCATTGTGCAGGGTAGTCGAGTAAGCGTGGTCCTGTGTTTTGGTTTGCTCGCTGCCCAAGTACCCGAGGATAGTGATCGTACCGCAAAAATAAAGTCTCTGATACAAAATTATATTTTCTTTACATTAAATGGATTTGCCTGTTGTTTAGTATATGAAAATGCAAGTATATATTAGTATACTTCCATTGAGGTCAGTAGAAAATTACAGATTGCCTGCCTTGATACACTTATAGGCTCTTTTAAGAATATCATCTGAAATTATGAATAGAGGCTCAAACAATGTCATGTGCTGTCAGTTATCACGAAATTAATTGACTTAAAATTCAGACGCATTACTGTGCAACGATACACCTTTGTAAGCTTGTAAAACCTTGCCCCCAAAAATATTTATTTTCCGGCGAGAATTAAAAATTCTGGCGCTATCTGGTATCAAAACGCTCACTGCGACGTCTCTAATTTCCTATACAGGGTGTAACGCGAGTTTCTGCAAATACTGAAAGAGGTGAAAGAACGTTTAATTCTAAGTAGAAAATGTTCTATGCACATATGCATTTTAAGGCTTTGTTTACCCGTCAGAGGATTTGAAAATGTACGGGACTCGTGGGTGTGCTCTGTGAAATGACGGACACACGGTTGTATTGTCGCAGCCTCGGAGGTGCCACTTAGTCATATTACGAATGGTTTAATATTACATTATCTTATAACAAGACAAATGGGATTACAAAGCATGTAATTTACCGATAAGCGTTACAGGACAACATTATTGCGGTGATTCAGACCTCATCTAGACTACGCTGTGCAGTTCTGGTCCCCAAATTACAGGAAAGATATAGGTCTATTAGAATCAGTACAGAGGAGAATGACTAAAAGGATACAGGGTATGAGGAGTATTCCTTACGAAGCGAGGTTGAAGCGGTTAAATTTACATTCTCTAGAGAGACGTAGGTTAAGAGGGGACCTGATAGAGGTCTTTAAGTGGTATAAGGGTTATAACAAGGGAGATGTAAGCAAAATTCTTAGGATCAGCAACCAGGGTAGAACAAGAAATAACGGGTTCAAGCTTGAAAAATTTAGGTTTAGGAAGGAGATAGGAAAAAATTGGTACTCGAATAGAGTGGTAGATGAGTGGAACGGACTCAGTAATCATGTAGTTAGTGCTAGGACACTAGAGAGCTTTAAGAGAAGATTAGACAAGTTTATGGATGGGGATGATAGGTGGAAATAGGTAGGAGTGTTTCATACAGGGACTGCCACGTGTAAGCCTGGTCGCTTCTTGCAGCTTCCCTTATTTCTTATGTTCTTATGTTCTTATGATTAAAAGTACTTCTGTAAAATGCTACGCGGCATCATCAAAGCGAGGGAGGAGGGCGGGTGGGTAGCCTGCCCTTGCGACCTTGAAAACAGCTGAGAGATGATGCCACGTAGCATTTTACAGGAGTACATTTTATCACCGCAATAATGTTGTCGTGTAATGCTTATCGGTAAATTACATGCTTATTTATATCATTTGTCTTGTTATAAGATACTGCAATATTCCACAGCCTGCAAAAAATAACATTAAACCATTCGTAATTTGAACAAGTGGCACCTCCGAGGCTGAGACAATGCAGCCGTCTGCACTTCACCTCACAGCTACACGCAGGGCACAGCAGCGAGTCCCATACATTTTCAACTCCTCTGACGCACGTCGCCCACCACCAGGGTCAGAGGGTCGGACATGATGCAGAAGAAGGCGCGGGAGCCGAAGTATTTATCCGCCGTCCACCGCTCCCCGTCGCTGAGAAAGCTGCTCCTTGTGTCACAGCTGAGGAAGAGAGAGGCGAGGGATAGGTCACTCCTGCAGGAACACCAAGTAAGAACGAACATCAATAGACATGGCCACTCGGAGGGATACAAAGGAAAAAAACAAGAAGTACGAATCTTATCTCGTAAAAGATAAGGACCGGAGGTTGAAATCACTCACACATGAACAAACAGTAATAGATAAGAGCACGGAGTTTAGATCACTCACAAAGAAATACAAACGAAGAACAAACATATCTAACATGCATTTTGGTTCTTCCGAGGCTGTCTGTGATAAAGTACACTGAGCAATCTTGTAAAGTGGATGTAGGCTGGAAAATGCAAGGATGCAGGCACGGTGAGAGAGGGAGGGAAAGTGAGAGGGAGGGAGGAAGGCAGAAAGGAGGGAAGGAAGGAACGTAGGAGAAAAGAAAGGAATAAATAAAAGCAAAGCCTCCCCTACCAAAAAAAATAAATTAATTAATAAAATAAAATAAATAAATAAATAAAAGTAAAACGGAGAAAAAAAAAGAAGAAAGGAAGGTGTGAACTAAAGGAGAGGGAAAGGAAGAAACGGAAAAGAAAAGGAGAGAAATCAAATGAAAGAAAGGAAGGCAGGAAGGATAACAAAAAAATGAAACAATGGAAAGGTAGAAAACGAAGAAAGGAAATCAAATAAATACAAAAAGGAAGGAAGATAGAAAGAGGAAGGAAAACGATGCCATAAGTAATGAGAGAGTTAAACCAAAAAAAAAAAAAAAACAGACAAGACTTGAATAGACAAGAGAGAGAGAGAGAGAGAGAGAGAGAGAGAGAGAGAGAGAGAGAGAGAGAGAGAGAGAGAGAGAGAGAGAGAGAGAGAGAGAGAGAGAGAGAGAGAGAGAGAGAGAGAGAGAGAGAGACTAGATAAACAACATCCGAGAGTGGTGAGCATGGGGGAGGCTGGAGGGTAGTGAAGGAAGGGGACAGGGGAATGGATGAGCAGGGCAGGGCAGGGAAGGAAGGAAGGGCAGGGAAGGGAAGGAGGAATAATGATGGAAGAAAGGCAAGTGAGGGAAGAAGGACGGTGAAAGAGGAGCAGTGAAGGAAGGAGAGCCAGGGGAAGTGGAGGCAGTGAAGGAAGGAGAGACGCGTGGAGGAAGAATAGGGACGTTGTTGTAACCCAGCAAACAACAAGAAATGAAACATGTAACAAGAAACAAGAATGAAACAAAAATGAAGAAATGAAAAAGGGAAACGAGAAGTAGAAAGAATAAATGAGGGAAGAAGATGATAAAAACGACAGCAGGTATCAAGAAGCTATCACCACCCTGACAGATAAGAGACGAGACGTGACCACCGTGGAGAACAACAAGATGCGGTGAGTCATCACAACACTAACAGAGCCGGAGATTAGCACAACATTACAAGAAGAGGTACTCAGGTGGCCATCACTGAATTAGTATACGAGGGAAGCAGAGGTCACCGGAAACAGGTGACATGGACAACACGGACAGCCGGCACACCACAGGAACCGCCGCCTCCTTGTTCCTGATTAGAAGATGCGATTACCAAAGTAACTCGAGAATGAATCTTATTGAAAGTTAAGGAAAAATAAACTGTGTGATCGAAGTACGGGGAAGATAAATATAGTTACTTGAAAATGGATCTTGCGGAAAGTATATGAAATTTAACCATATGACCAAAGTATGAGAAAATAAATATATTTACTCGAAAATGAACCTTATTGAAAGTTACAGGAAAATGCCGCGAATGATCGAAGTAGTGGAAAATAAATGTTATAGCAACGGAAGCCTTGTTGGGGCAAAAGGTCGCTCTAACATCACACGTATATTACAAGGTGTAGGAGACGGGAATAGACAGAAACAGAGAGAGGGACAAGCTAGACACAGCTGTCAGACCAGAGAGGGTCAGGATGGGCAAGCCGCCTGTCGCAGTACCAGTAAGTAGAGCCACACAGTTGTAATGCAGTCACAGTAAAATGTGGGTGTTATATATTGACAGAGAGGGATTGGGTGGTGTAGGATGTGTTCCTCAATGAATATTACCTGCGAAGTTTCTTTATCGGTGCTTGACAGTGGCATGTTATTCATTACATATCTCGCCTGAACATTGTTCAGGCGAGATATGTATTGTACACTTTTCTATATTGAATCTCATCCGCCATTTTCTGCCCAGCTTGTTAGTCTATTTAGGTTACACTGGAGTTCCTGCCATTGTGACACAGACGTTATTCTACTTGTTATCTTGGTGTCGTCTGCAAATTTACTTATTTTGCAATTTATCCCTTCATCAATATCATCAATGTACATTATAAAGAGTAATGGTCTTAATACTGAGCCTTGAGGAACACCGCTGTTTACCTTTTGCCACTCTGACTCTTTTCCATTTATCACAACACGCTGTTTTCTGTCAGAGAGCCAGTCTCTCAGCCATTTCAGGGTGTTTCCGGCAATGCCGTGAGCTTTTACTTTACTGGTGAGTCTCTTAAGGAGAACAGTGTCGAAAGCTTTCTGGAAATCAAGGTAGATAATATCAAAAGCTTTTGTCTCGTCATGCGAGTTAAATAGTAAGTTCATTAAGCAGGAACGCTTGGTTCTGAAATCGTGTTGCGAATCCTTTATGATTTTGTTTTCTTCTAAATATTTAACATTTCTATCTCTGATTATTGTTTCCATCAGCTTTCACAATACTGAAGTGAGACTGATCGGCCTGTAATTGGCTGGGAGAGATTTATTTATTTATTTATTTTTAAAGACTGGCGTGACATTTACTAGTTTCCATTCGTGGGGAACTTTACCCGCTAGTAAAGTTTTATTGAATAAAATTGTAAGCGTTTCACGAGCTCATTTCTTGCTTCTTTAAGAAGCCTGGGTGATATCTTGTCTGGCCCGGCTGTCTTGTTTACGTTCATGCTCTTCGTGACTCAGAGGATTTCACTTTCTGTGATGGTGAAGTCCGGCAGCGTGGTGCCTCTTGACTGAGTCGAGGGGGTCGGCAGACTGCCCTGAACATCCTCAGTCGTGAAGACTGTTGAAAAGTACTCGTTCAGGGTGTTCGCCATGTCTGTTTCGTTTTCTATTTTTGTGCCATTTTCTGTTATTAGTGGACCAATCGTTGATGTTAAAACCCTTTTTGTTTTCACATAGGAGGAGGAGCAGCAGGAAGCGAAAAGGAAATACAACAAAAACAACAACAAAACAAGCATCAGGGAGATGAAGAAGCAAACAAAGAGGAGGAGGAGGAGGAGGAGGAGGAGGAGATTATACGTCGTTGGCTTTCAGAAAGGAGCGTAAAAAGAAGCCAGCGTGTCAGTCTTACTCCCTTCCTACTTTCCTTCCCTCAATCCCTCCCTCCTTTCCTCCTTCCCTCCCCTTTCTCTTCTCCTCTTCCCTCCTTCCCTCCCCTTTCCCTTTTCCTTCACAGCCTCTCTGGTATGAAAGAGAAGTAATTCTTACTTTTTCCTTCAATCGCTTCCTCTCTTTTGTCCTCTTTCTTACACGCACTTGAGAGAGAGAGAGAGAGAGAGAGAGAGAGAGAGAGAGAGAGAGAGAGAGAGAGAGAGAGAGAGAGAGAGAGAGAGAGAGAGAGTTACAAGTTACAAGGAGTTACAAGGAAGAGAAGTACTCCAGAAGGCCTTATGACCCATACAGGCAGTATTGAAAGAGACTCAAGCTAAGTTAGAAACACATGTCCAGGTGACATCGAGTCTACGCCCTGGCCTGTACTCTCTCCAGTCTTGTGATGTTTTTACGGTAAGAAGGACTCCAAAACTGAACTACGTACTCCAAATGTGGACAGACGAGAGAGTTGTACAGTGATAATACTATTTTTTTTTTTTTTTTTTACAATATCCAAACTGTCTCTTTATGTAGCACAAAAGTTTCTGAGCCTTCTTCTCTACAGCTATACACTGCTTCGAGAACTTGAGGTCATTGGTAATAACTACACCCAAGCCTTTCTCCGAGTCAGTGCTCTTCAGAGCCTTTCCCTTAAGAACGTACTCATATTGGGGGTTGCGGTACCCAATGTGCATGACCTTGCACTTGGCTGCATTAAATGGCATCTGCCATTTGTCTGAGAACTCTCCCAGCTTATGGAGATCAAGCTGAAGTTGTTCTACTTTCTCCGGAGTCGAAACGTCTGATCCTAACTTCGTGTCGTCGGCAAACTTAGAGATTCTGGAGACAATTCCTTTATCTATATCATTAATGCATATGATGAGAGAGAGAGAGAGAGAGAGAGAGAGAGAGAGAGAGAGAGAGAGAGAGAGAGAGAGAGAGAGAGAGAGAGAAGAGACACGTGGAATGACTCACACACAGGTAAGATTACTTGACAACTTGCGCCAGGTTAATCAGCTTCGTGAGTACAACCTGTATCATCATAAGGGGGAAAGACACCTGTAACAAATTATTATTTATTTATTTATTTATTTTTTTATATAGAAAGGATACTGGCCAAGGGCAACAAAAATCTAACAAAAAAAATGCCCACTGAAATGGCAGTCCCATAAAAGGGTCAAAGCAGTGGTCAAAAATTGGTGGATAAGTGTCTTGAAACCTCCCTCTTGAAGGAATTCAAGTCATAGGAAGGTGGAAATACAGAAGAAGGCAGGGAGTTCCAGAGTTTACCAGAGAAAGGGATGAATGATTGAGAATACTGGTTAACTCTTGCGTTAGAGAGGTGGACAGAATAGGGGTGAGAGAAAGAAGAAAGTCTTGTGCAGCGAGGCCGCGGAAGGAGGGGAGGCATGCAGTTAGCAAGATCAGAAGAGCAGTTGGCATGAAAATAGCGGTAGAAGACAGCTAGATATGCAACATTGCGGCGGTGAGAGAGGGGCTGAAGACAGTCAGTTAGAGGAGAGGAGTTGATGAGACGAAAAGCTTTTGATTCCACCCTGTCTAGAAGAGCAGTATGAGTGGAACTCCCCCCAGACATATGAAGCATACTCCATACATGGACGGATAAGGTACAGAGTTAGCAGCTGGGGGGGTGAGAAAAACTGGTGGAGACGTCTCAGAACACCTAACTTCATAGAAGCTGTTTTAGCTAGAGATGAGATGTGAAGTTTCCAGTTCAGATTATAAGTAAAGGACAGACCGAGGATGTTCAGTGTAGAAGAGGGGAACAGTTGAGTGTTATTGAAGAAGAGGGGATAGTTGTCTGGAAGATTGTGTCGAGTTGATAGATGGAGGAATTGAGTTTTTGAGGCATTGAACAATACCAAGTTTGCTCTGCCCCAATCAGAAATTTTAGAAAGATCAGAAGTCAGGCGTTCTGTGGCTTCCCTGCGTGATATGTTTACCTCCTGAAGGGTTGGACGTCTATGAAAAGACGTGGAAAAGTGCAGGGTGGTATCATCAGCATAGGAGTGGATAGGGCAAGAAGTTTGGTTTAGAAGATCATTAATGAATAATAAGAAGAGAGTGGGTGACAGGACAGAACCCTGAGGAACACCACTGTTAATAGATTTAGGAGAAGAACAGTGACCGTCTACCACAGCAGCAATAGAACGGTCAGAAAGGAAACTTGAGATGAAGTTACAGAGAGAAGGATAGAAGCCGTAGGAGGGTAGTTTGGAAATCAAAGCTTTGTGCCAGACTCTATCAAAGGCTTTTGATATGCCCAAGGCAACAGCAAAAGTTTTACGAAAGTCTCTAAAAGAGGATGACCAAGACTCAGTAAGGAAAGCCAGAAGATCACCAGTAGAGCGGCCTTGACGGAACCCATACTGGCGATCAGATAGAAGGTTGTGAAGTGATAGATGTTTAAGAATCTTCCTGTTGAAGATAGATTCAAAAACTTTAGATAAGCAGGAAATTAAAGAAATAGGACGGTAGTTTGAGGAATTAGAGCGGTCACCCTTTTTAGGAACAGGTTGAATGTAGGCAAACTTCCAGCAAGAAGGAAAGGTAGATGTTGACAGACAGAGCTAAAAGAGTTTGACTAGGCAAGGAGCAAGCACGGAGGCACAGTTTCGGAGAACAATAGGAGGGACCCCATCAGGTCCATAAGCCTTCCGAGGGTTTAGACCAGCGAGGGCATGGAAAACATCATTACGAAGAATTTTAATACGTGGCATGAAGTAGTCAGAGGGTGGAGGAGAGAGAGGAACAAGCCCAGAATCGTCCAATGTAGAGTTTTTAGCAAAGGTTTGAGCAAAGGGTTCAGCTTTAGAAATAGATGTAATAGCAGTGGTGCCATCTGGTTGAAGTAGAGGAGGGAAAGAAGAAGAAGCAAAGTTATTGGAGATATTTTTGGCTAGATGCCAGAAATCACGAGGGGAGTTAGATCTTGAAAGGTTTTGACATTTTCTGTTAATGAAGGAGTTTTTGGCTAGTTGGAGAACAGACTTGGCATGGTTCCGGGCAGAAATATAAAGTGCATGAGATTCTGGTGATGGAAGGCTTAAGTACCTTTTGTGGGCCACCTCTCTATCATGTATAGCACGAGAACAAGCTGTGTTAAACCAAGGTTTAGAAGGTTTAGAACGAGAAAAAGAGTGAGGAATATACGCCTCCATGCCAGACACTATCACCTCTGTTATGCGCTCAGCACACAAAGACGGGTCTCTGACACGGAAGCAGTAGTCATTCCAAGAAAAATCAGCAAAATACCTCCTCAGATCCCCCCAACTAGCAGAGGCAAAACGTCAGAGGCACCTTCGCTTAGGGGGATCCTGAGGAGGGATTGGAGTGATAGGACAAGATAAAGATATGAGATTGTGATCGGAGGAGCCCAACGGAGAAGAAAGGGTGACAGCATAAGCAGAAGGATCAGGGGTCAGGAAAAGGTCCAGAATGTTGGGCGTATCTCCAAGACGGTCAGGAATACGAGTAGGGTGTTGCACCAATTGCTCTAGGTCATGGAGGATAGCAAAGTTGTAGGCTAGTTCACCAGGATGGTCAGTGAAGGGAGAGGAAAGCCAAAGCTGGTGGTGAACATTGAAGTCTCCAAGAATGGAGATCTCTGCAAAAGGGAAGAGGGTCAGAATGTGCTCCACTTTGGAAGTTAAGTAGTCAAAGAATTTCTTATAGTCAGAGGAGTTAGGAGAGAAGTATACAGCACAGATAAATTTAGTATGAGAATGACTCTGTAGTCTTAGCCAGATGGTGGAAAACTCGGAAGATTCAAGAGCGTGGGCACGAGAGCAGGTTAGGTCATTGCGCACATAAACGCAGCATCCAGCTTTGGATCGAAAATGAGGGTAGAGAAAGTAGGAGGGAACAGAAAAGGGGCTACTGTCAGTTGCCTCAGACACCTGAGTTTCAGTGAGGAAAAGAAGATGAGGTTTAGAAGAGGAGATGTGGTGTTCTACAGATTGAAAATTAGATCTTAGACCGCGATTGTTGCAGAAGTTAATGAAGAAAAAGTTGAGGGGGGTGTCAAGACACTTAGGGTCGTCGACGGAAAGGCAGTCCGACCTGGGGACATTTATGGTCCCCTCCCCAGATGGGGACTCCGAGGCTGGTGTAGGAATCGCCATGATTTTAAAATTTTAGAGTGAAGGGTGTGTGTGTTATTAGGTGCTTGTAGTTTTGTGTGGAGGAAGAGAGTTGTCTTTATAGGGCAGGCTGTGACTACCTCCTTGTGTTGTGAGACACAAGGGGAAACGTTCAGTGAGGTCACAGCTGGGTTTAATGATAAGTTCACAGCACCCCCTGAACAGTGCTGCACGCCTCACTGGGAGTAATTATCGTTTCGGCAGGTGTCTACTGCCTCCTCCTCTATTCTCCTCCTTCCTGACTCTAATTAGGGCAAATCCTGCATGGGAGACCAAGAGTGAGGAGAGCAGGGTGAAATGGATTAGTAGATAAGATAAGATAATGAGGTAGCAGGAGTAGGTGATGGTGGTGGTGGTGGTGTAGGAGGTAAGAAGTTATAACTATCATGGAAACTGTGTGTGTGTGTGTGTGTGTGTGTGTGTGTGTGTGTGTGTGTGTGTGTGTGTGTGTGTGTGTGTGTGTGTGTGTGTGTGTGTGTGTGTCAGTGTGTGTGTGTGTGTGTGTGTGTGTGTCAGTGTGTGTGTGTGTGTGTCAGTTTGTGTGTGTGTGTCAGTGTGTGTGTGTCAGTGTGTGTGTGTGTGTGTGTGTGTCAGTGTGTGTGTGTGTGTCAGTGTGTGTGTGTGTGTCAGTGTGTGTGTGTGTCAGTGTGTGTGTGTGTCAGTGTGTGTGTGTGTCAGTGTGTGTGTGTGTGTGTCAGTGTGTGTGTGTGTGTGTATATTTGTGTCAATGTGTGTGTGTGTGTGTGTCAGTGTGTGTGTGTGTGTCAGTGTGTGTGTGTGTGTGTGTGTGTGTGTGTGTGTGTGTGTGTGTGTGTGTGTGTGTGTGTCAGTGTGTGTCAGTGTGTGTGTGTGTGTGTGTGTGTGTGTGTGTGTGTGTGTGTGTGTGTGTGTCAGTGTGCGTGTGTGTGTGTGTGTGTGTCAGTGTGTGTGTGTGTGTGTGTGTGTCAGAGTGTGTGTGTGTGTGTGTGTGTGTGTGTGTGTGTGTGTGTGTGTGTGTGTTTAATATCTCTGCAATCTCTATGTTATTTTATTTTACATACTTTGCAAATATTTCACTCATATTTTTCATGATTCTTACTGTTACATAATCTCTCTCTCTCTCTCTCTCTCTCTCTCTCTCTCTCTCTCTCTCCTCTCTCTCTCTCTCTCTCTCTCTCTAGCCATATCGATCTTCTTCACATTCCTTCTTCAAGTTCACTCTCCGACTCGCTGACTCACTGACTCACTCGTTCACTCTAACAATGCCATGACCGCTGCTTCACGACCTCTCTCCCCTGCCAGCTAACAAGTGTGAATAACTACAGTACTGGCGCGCTCTCTTTCACTTTCATTTGCTGCGCCTCCATCTGTAGCCACATGAATAGCGCAGGATCAATTTCATCACCTTTCAACATTTTTATTCATCTCATTGTGGGACTGATTAATATGAAGGCAGTGAAAAAATGGGAAGGTGTAGGAAGATTACTGATGAAGATTATGACAAGTAGAGACGTAAGGAAACATGAGGAAATGAACATTTGAAGAGTAGAAGGAAAGAAGGATGTGAGAAGGAAGAAGAAGAAAGACAGTAGATAGGACAGGGGAGGAGGAAAAGAAAGACTGAAAAGGAATAAAGAGAAGAAAAAATAGATGGAAATAAGAAGAGTAAGAGGAATGAGTAGGAAAGGAGTAAAGAGAGCAGGAAGAAGTTAGGAATGCAGAACGCGTAAAAGAAAAGCAACCAGTAAGAGGAAGAAGGAGGAAGAGAAAGATGAGGAGGAGAAGAATGAGGAGAGGTTAAGAAAAAGAGGAAACCAGGAAGTGTGGGAGAAGAACATCTGGAAGAACAGAAAGAAAGAGAAGAAGGAAGAAAAAAAGGTAAAGAGGAGGAAGGAAGGGAAGGAGGGAGAGAGAAAGAGGATGTGAGGGCCTTGTTAAGACTGTCAGCTGAGGTCAAGCGTCTAGATAGAATTACAACGCTCCCTGCCTTGTCTGTAAGAGTATTTTCACACTACAACGATGTCACGGGAGCCATATCGAAAAGAAAGAAGTAATTTTTCTATTCAAATTTTCCCTCACCGTTTTTTTTTTTTTCATCTTGTCATTTTTTTTTTTCTCTCGTTATTTTCTCCTGTACATAATTTCCCCACTGAAAAGTTTTCCTTTTCATTTTCTTCCTTGTGGTGATTTTCTTGGTTGTCATTTTCCTTTTTCTAGTTATTTTCCTCTCATCATTTTCCTCTTTAGATATTTTCCTTTGTAGATATGATTCCCTCAAGTAATTTTCCTGATATTTTCCTTTTCTACACATTTTTCCCTCTATTCATTCTTCCTTCTGATCATTTTCCCCTTTAAACATTCTCCCCTCTGGACACATTCCCCTCAAGTCATTTTTTTCAACATTTTTCCCTCTGAAGTTCACAGTACGATGAAAAACTGACAAAATCATTACTTTTCATCCTGACCATCCATTTTATTCCGCCAAGTACTCCTTCTCCTCCTCCTCCTCCTCCTCCTCCTCCTCCTCCTCCTCCTCCCTCTCTTCCTTCTCCTCCTCCTCTTCCTCCTTTATCGGTTTATGTCTTCCCAGGTCGTGTTCGCCCCACGTAAGGCAGCGAGGCGTGAGAGAGCAAAGTCGAGGGTAGAGGCGCCCCCCCCCCCAGTAAACCTGCCACCCCCTCCCTACGCAATGATCATTATTGTAGCAGCAGGTGATCGAGGATTCTACCTAACCAGTGGGAGAAACACGCGTGACAACTTCAGAAAGCATCTCTGTAGCCTCTGAAAATAGCCCTGGTGAGACAGAAAAAGCTCAAGAACACGAGGCTATAAGAACATTACAAAGGAAACAAGGGAAGCTGCAAGAAGCCATCAGGCCTACACGTGGCAGTCTTTACAAAACACATCAATTTCCACTAATCATTCATAAATTTGTCCAATCTTTTAAAACTCCCATATAACTCTGCACTAATGACCTGATTCCTTACTCTATTCCATTCATCCACCATTCTATTTATGAACCACTCCCTTCTTGTCTCTTTAAGTCAATCTTGAACCTGTCAGGGAAAAAACACAGACGACCCGAGTGGAGAATAATGAAGGTGTTTATATCCAGGTAAATAGTGACAACACCTGAGCCTCTGCAACGTGTTTATTGTCCTGTAATGAGTCTCCTGTAACACCCGGGAGTGACGTGCACCCTAACTGCCGCCACTAGGTGAGGAATGAGTGCCGCTGTATACTAGGGATGGAGTGAGGAGAGACTGACAATGTGATCAATGTGGAGGGAACTTGTGGTGGTGGTGGTGGTGAAGGAAAATAAAGAGGAGGAAGAAGAAAAAAAAAATTAGTTGTGGTGGTGGTGGTGGTGGTGGTGGAGGAAGAGGAAGATGAAAAGTAACAGAAGAAAAAGGAAAAAAAGGAAAAGGACGGGGAGAGGAGGTGAAGGAGAAAAGGAGCCAAAAAAAGGAGTAACAGGAAGACAAGAACAACACCAGAAAATACAAACAATATAAAACAAAGAAACGAGTAACGAAAGGCAGGTTAAACAAGAACAAACAAACAAACAAACAAACAAACAAAAACGCTCCTTCACAATCGCAATTCTCACCTATAAAAATAAGTAAATAAATAAATAAAATAAATAAATAAATAAATAGATAAACAGAACATGATAACACAGCAATCATCTCTTCCTTAACTTTCCTCTTTTCTTCAACCCTTTCCTTCCTCCCTTCCCTCCCTCTCTCCCCCTTCGCTCCCCTTCCCATCCTCCCTCTCACCTCTCCCTTCCCCCTTCCTCCCCTCTCCCTTCTTCCATATCCCCTCAGGTAAGGTTTAATAGATTTTCAAGATTTTTTTTATTAATGTAGACACGTAAAACTCTCTCTCTCTCTCTCTCTCTCTCTCTCTCTCTCTCTCTCTCTCTCTCTCTCTCTCTCTCTCTCTCTCTCTCTCTCTCTCTCTCTCTCTCTCTCTCTCTCTCTCTCTCTCTCTCTCTCTCTGTACATGTGACGTAGAAATATAACCATAACTATATTTGCACTGTAGTTTTGTAAATAATTTGAAAATGTTTGTTGCGTCAGACACTTGTGTTTCAGTGACGAAAAGAAGATGAGGTTTACAAGAGGAGAGGTGGTGTTCTACAGATTGGAAATTAGATCTTAGACCGCGAATGTTGCACAAGTTTATGGAAAAAAAGTTGGGGGGGTTGTCAAGACACTTAGTCGATATCTGAAGAGCAGTCCAACCTGGGGACATTTGTGGTCCCCTTCCCAGATGAGGACTCCGAGGTGAAGGAGTATATATATATATATATATATATATATATATATATATATATATATATATATATATATATATATATATATATATATATATATATATATATATATATATATATATATATATATATATATATATATATATATATATATATATATATAAATCTGGATGAGCGGTGAAGGAATGAGGGCAAGATAATGGTTCACAAAGTCATCCTTTCCCGCAAAAAAAAAAAAAAGGTAGATCCGAAAGAAAGGCAGTGTAGTTTTCATTGAGGACACTTGTGTGTGGAAACAGCTCCAGTCACAGACAGCAGGAAATACAGACCATGTCGGAGAACGAAGCAGCAAGTTATTAAGTACGTAACTGTGTTGACACCAAGCAAATGTATACACCAAAGAGCACCGCAGCTGTTTATGTGCCACACCCATTATATCAAACTGCCTCGCGCCCCGCCAATGTAATCCTGAGTTAATGGATTGACAGCAACTCTACCAACGTGTGATGTCCTTAAATGTGTGTGTGTGTGTGTGTGTGTGGTGTGTGTGTGTTTACGGAGGAGTAAACAGAAGAGGGAAGGTGCTCCTTGTTTTATCACGATTTAAGAGACTCTAGAGACCCTACGACCTTTCAACACTCACTCAGCAACGCATTAAGTACGTGAGTCCATTGTGGTTGCTTCATGTAGAAGAGGAGTTTTGGACTTAGCCGTTATTTGCCTTTTAAACCTGTGGTGCCTGGGCAAACCCTCCCCACGACCAGATTTCTGCAGGTGGCGCATGCGCAGTTGGAACCTGACTGGGCTGTTGTCATAGCAACCACAGTTGCCACATGTTACCTACCCATCTTCTCATTATGGCAAGACAGTTGTCAGATTTAAGAAAATTACAGAAAACTCAACTTTCTCGGTTGTCAAAAGACGAACTAATAGAGAGTATTCTTGCATCGAGTGAACAAGATTCTATTGCAGAGAAGTTGAACGATGTAATAAAGGAATTGGCAGACCTGAGACAAGCACTAACGTCACCTGGAAGTGCCATCAACATTAAGATTACTGAGTTGCAGCAGCAGGTCAACGTGCAAGCTGAAATAATATCAAAACAACAACGTTTTCTTGAAGGACTGGATAGGAAGGAACGAGAATGCAACTTAGTAATACTCGGTGTCCCAGATAACGGTGAAGAGCTGGACGGTGAGACAGAGGACGTGAATAAGGTCAACAAAATCTGGGATGCAGCTGGTGCAACGAGCGAGGTGCTGAGTGTCCGACGGCTGGGTGACGGTGGTGCTGCTGGGGGAGCACGACCACGGCGCTCTCGTCCCATCCTGGTTACCGTGAGATCCAAGCAAGACCGGGATGCTGTGCTCGACAAGGCTAAGAATCTCAAACAATGCAACACAGAAGCGTACAAGACTGTTTTCATTAAGAAGGATGTTCACCCGAGTGTCCGAGCAGAGTGGAGGAGGTTGCGTGAAGCAGAGCAAGCAGAGAAGGAACGTCCGGAAAATGTTGGCTGCAACATTGTGTTTAACGCAAGAGAGCGTCAACTCTATAAGGATGGTGTTGTGATCGATAAGTGGAACTGGCAGGGTTTTTAGGTCGACCACAACATAATAATAGAGTTCTTAAAATCTTGTCTTGGAATATTAACGGTTGCAAAAGTAAGTTAGAAAAGAAGAATGTGGAAGATATGTTACTGGAATATGACATTGTGGCACTGAATGAAGTGAAAACATCGCTACGTGTATGCTTGCCTGGCTATGTTTCTTACATGAGCTACAATCAGAACGCAGCTCATCGTGGCGGAACAACTGTTATGATAAAAAACTGTCTCAGTGAAGATGTAATAAGAGTGGATACGAGCATGTGTGACCAGGTGTGGTTTGAACTGAGTTGTGTACCTGGAGTAATGTTTGGTGCCTGCTACATACCCCCAAGTGACTCACTGTACTTCTCTCACGAGTCATTTGCAGCTATACACGAGAAGCTCATGGAAAACAACTGTGATAAGTGTTTAATATTAGGTGATGTAAATGCGAGGTTGGGCAAAGCTGTAAGAGATATTGCCAATAATACTGAATATGCATATCCACTCATACCAGATGATGTAAATACTCCCAATGATAACGCTTATGCCTTAGCATCAGTTTGTAAAGACAATAACTTAATTGTGATCAACAATCTGAAAACTCGTGAGAAGCACTTTGTAAGCAATCTGACATTTAAGAAAGATAGCACATGGATTTCCGAGTTGGATGTTTGTGTAGCGTCAGAGAAGTTAGTCAGGAATATTGATTTGTTTCAGGTTCACCAGACAGAACACTTGCCATCAGATCACGCTCCGATAGCGGTCCAATTATGCTTGAATAAAGTCAATCTTGACCATGTGTTACGGCGTGCCTACCATTTAGGCGGTCATGCATCACTACTGGGGACTGCGGAGCGTGCTAAGATGACGAGTAAACCTATAAAATTCAATCAGATTAATCATGATATGTTCTCTAATTTAATTTCTAATGTGCATGTGGATGGTAATGATGTCACTGTAGATGAGTTTGCAGAAAAGGTGTCTGAAGTGTTGTACGAATGTTGCAGTAGGAGCCGTGGCGAGACGGCGGCAGGTGAAGGTAATGATGTACATGACAGGACATACACTGACCGCTGGGACAGACTCCTACAGGACCGTGATGATTCTCGAGTGTGGAGGGCGATAGATTGGAAGGGTGAATATCAGGGTGATTGTAAGGAAGATGGTCGTCCTTCTGATCAGGAATTTAAAGAATTTTATGAGGAAGTATTGAATCCTACTGTGGCAGATAATTTAGATGACGGAAATCATTTACCAGTAAATATTCCAATTCTAGATAACCAGATAAGTCCAGAGGAAGTTCAGAAGCAAATAGACAATATTAAGCCAGACAAGGCATGCGGTCCAGATGGAGTCCCTCCCGGTGTGTTAAAGCTACTTACAGGGCAATGGCTGCTGATAATTACTACATTATTTAATACTATATTCGCGTCAGCTTCATATCCTAGTCTATGGTCTACGGCTAAACTGTTCATGTTATTTAAGAGAAGTAACAGACGGGAACCTCGTAATTACCGTGGTGTGACTATTATTAATTGTCTCGCTAAACTCTTTGATATGGTACTGTTTGCGCGACTGGAGAGATGGTTCAAACCATACAGGGAGCAGGCTGGAGCACAGAAAGGTCGTGGCTGCATAGAGCATATCGTAACATTAAGATTATTAACTGATATGGCTAAAAGGAAGAAAAGGAAACTTTTTGTAATGTTTGTGGACTTTACTCAGGCTTACGATCTGGTACCTAGAAGTATGTTATTTGCAGTTCTGAAACGGTTGGGTTGTGGTAGTGTTATGCTGGCGGCACTTGTTGCTATGTACGCGGTAACGGACAGTGTCATCGGTTCAGTGATAGTAGCAGCCACGGTCGGGGTGCGTCAGGGTAGCTCATCAACATCTTGTCTGCTTTTTGTCCTGTACGTTAATGACCTGATTAAGATTATCAAAGAAAATAGTAATCCTGATGGTTTCTTGTCTTGGCTACATATTTTAGTC
>NC_087198.1:2329132-2396632 GCF_035594125.1 Scylla paramamosain
GAAGAGAAAGATGAGGAGGAGAAGAATGAGTAGAGGTTAAGAAAAAGAGGAAACCAGGAAGTGTTATGATAAGAACATCTGGAAGAACAGAAAGAAAGAGAAGAAGGAAGAAAAAAAAGGTAAAGAGGAAGAAGGAAGGGAAGGAGGGAGAGAGAAAGAGGATGTGAGGGCCTTGTTAAGACTGTCAGCTGAGGTCAAGCGTCTAGATAGAATTACAACGCTCCCTGCCTTGTATGTATGAGTATTTTCACACTACAACGATGTCACGGGAACCATATCGAAAAGAAAGAAGTAATTTTTCTATTGAAATTTTCCCTCACCGTTTTTTTTTTTCATCTTGTCATTTTTTTTTCTCTCGTTATTTTTTTCTGTACATAATTTCCCCACTGAACAGTTTTCCTTTTCATTTTCTTGTTTGTGATAATTTTCTTGGTTGTCAATTTCCTTTTACTAGTTATTTGCCTCTCATCATTTTCTTCTTTAGATATTTTCCTTTGTAAACATGATTCCCTCAAGTAATTTTCCTGATATTTTCCTTTTCTACACATTTTTCCCTCTATTCATTCTTCCCTCTGATCATTTTCCCCTTTAAACATTCTCCCCTCTGGACACATTCCCCTCAAGTCATTTTTTTCAACATTTTTCCCTCTGAAGTTCACAGTACGATGAAAAACTGACAAAATCATTACTTTTCATCCTGACCATCCACTGTGAACCATCCAAGTCCAAACATCATTCATCCTAGTCCATCCTAGTCTTCTATCCTTCCATCCTAGTCTTTCCATCCTTCCATCAACCATCCACGCCACCCACTAACAACCATCCGATCCACCATTCTAGTCCATCCATCCTTCCACCTATCCACTCCCTCCTTTCCACCCTTGCCAGCCTTCTTCTCCGCCCCTCGCCGTCCGCTAATCACTAATTTCAAGGCATTCACTCTCCCTCAAGCAGGATATCAGGCAAGCAGGGGCTGAGGTGAGCACTGGTCAGCGAAAACCAAAGGTGTGCACGAATTTCATAAAGTCAGTCAAGTGAACACCGTGTGAAGGTAATGAACTTGTGATACTGTTGATGTTATCCTTTCTTCTTTTTTTTATTTTTTTCGTGTTCCTCTGTTTTTCATCTTCCCTTACTCCGTCTTACTGATTTTTTTTTCTCTCTTTCTCTTTTCTTCTCTTTCTGTTTCTTGTCCTCCTCGTCTTCCTCCTCCTCTCTCTTCATTGTAATTTTCCCCTTCCTCCTCTTCTTCCTTCTCTTCGACCTTCTATTCTTAATCCTCCTCCTCCTCTTTCTCCATTTCCTTCTCCTCTTCATCTCATCCTTTCTCTTCATTTTCATGTTCTCTTATTCATCCCTCTGGTTCACCTCTTCATTTTCATTGTTCTTCCAGAGTCTCGTAACCTTCATTCTTATCATTAGCAACTTTCTCTTCATTTCCCTTTTTTTTTCCTCTTCAGGTTTTCACTCCCACTTGTCTCCGCTGTACTTAGCTTTCTTTTATTCCGCCAAGTACTCCTTCTCCTCCTCCTCCTCCTCCTCCTCCCTCTCTTCTTTCTCCTCCTCCTCTTCCTCCTTTATCGGTTTATGTCTTCCCAGGTCGTGTTCGCTCCACGTAAGGCAGCAAAGCGTGAGAGAGCAAGGTCGAGAGTAGAGGCGCCCCCCCCCGGTAAACCTGCCACCCCCTCCCTACGCAATGATCATTATTGTAGCAGCAGGTGATCGAGGATTCTACCTAACCAGTGGGAGAAACACGCGTGACAACTTCAGAAAGCATCTCTGTAGCCTCTGAAAATAGCCCTGGTGAGACAGAAAAAGCTCAAGAACACGAGGCTATAAGAACATTACAAAGGAAACAAGGGAAGCTGCAAGAAGCCATCAGGCCTACACGTGGCAGTCTTTACAAAACACATCAATTTCCACTAATCATTCATAAATTTGTCCAATCTTTTAAAACTCCCATATAACTCTGCACTAATGACCTGATTCCTTACTCTATTCCATTCATCCACCATTCTATTTATGAACCACTCCCTTCTTGTCTCTTTAAGTCAATCTTGAACCTGTCAGGGAAAAAACACAGACGACCCGAGTGGAGAATAATGAAGGTGTTTATATCCAGGTAAATAGTGACAACACCTGAGCCTCTGCAACGTGTTTATTGTCCTGTAATGAGTCTCCTGTAACACCCGGGAGTGACGTGCACCCTAACTGCCGCCACTAGGTGAGGAATGAGTGCCGCTGTATACTACGGATGGAGTGAGGAGAGACTGACAATGTGATCAATGTGGAGGGAACTTGTGGTGGTGGTGGTGGTGAAGGAAAATAAAGAGGAGGAAGAAGAAAAAAAAAATTAGTTGTGGTGGTGGTGGTGGTGGTGGTGGAGGAAGAGGAAGATGAAAAATAAGAGAAGAAAAAGGGAAAAAAAAGGAAAACGACGGGGAGAGGAGGTGAAGGAGAAAAGAAGACAAAAAAAGGAGTAACAGGAAGACAAGAACAACACCAGAAAATACAAACAATATAAAACAAAGAAACGAGGAACGAAAGACAGGTTAAACAAGAACAAACAAACAAACAAACAAACAAACAAAAATGCTCCTTCACAATCGCAATTCTCACCTATAAAAATAAGTAAATAAATAAATAAATAAATAAATAGATAAACAGAACATGATAACACAGCAATCATCTCTTCCTTAACTTTCCTCTTTTCTTCAACCCTTTCCTTCCTCCCTTCCCTCCCTCTCTCCCCCTTCGCTCCCCTTCCCATCCTCCCTCTCACCTCTCCCGTCCCCCTTCCTCCCCTCTCCCTTCTTCCATATCCCCTCAGGTAAGGTTTAATAGAATTTCAAGATTTTTTTTTATTAATCTAGACACGTAAAACTCTCTCTCTCTCTCTCTCTCTCTCTCTCTCTCTCTCTCTCTCTCTCTCTCTCTCTCTCTCTCTCTCTCTCTGTATATGTGACGTAGAAATATAACCATAACTATATTTGCACTTTAGTTTTGGAAATAATTTGAAAATGTTTGTTGCGTCAGATACTTGTGTTTCAGTGACGAAAAGAAGATGAGGTTTACAAGAGGAGAGGTGGTGTTCTACAGATTGGAAATTAGATCTTAGAACGCGAATGTTGCACAAGTTTATGGAAAAAAGTTGTGGGGGGTTGTCAAGACACTTAGTCGATATCTGAAGAGCAGTCCAACCTGGGGACATTTTTGGTCTCCTTCCCAGATGAGGACTCCGAGGTGAAGGAGTATATATATATATGTATACCTCTCTCCTAACTCCTCTGACTATAAGAAATTCTTTGACTACTTAACTTCCAAAGTGGAGCACATTCTGACCCTCTTCCCTTTTGCAGAGGTCTCCATTCTTGGAGACTTCAATGTTCACCACCAGCTTTGGCTTTCCTCTCCCTTCACTGACCATCCTGGTGAACTAGCCTACAACTTTGCTATCCTCCATGACCTAGAGCAATTGGTGCAACACCCTACTCGTATTCCTGACCGTCTTGGAGATACGCCCAACATTCTTGACCTTTTCCTGACCTCTAATCCTTCTGCTTATGCTGTCACCCTTTCTTCTCCGTTGGGCTCCTCCGATCACAATCTCATATCTTTATCTTGTCCTATCACTCCAATCCCTCCTCAGGATCCCCCTAAGCGAAGGTGCCTCTGGCGTTTTGCCTCTGCTAGTTGGGGGGACCTGAGGCGGTATTTTGCTGATTTTCCTTGGAATGACTACTGCTTCCGTGTCAGAGACCCGTCTTTATGTGCTGAGCGCATAACAGAGGTGATAGTGTCTGGCATGGAGGCGTACATTCCTCACTCTTTTTCTCGTCCTAAACCTTCTAAACCTTGGTTTAACACAGCTTGTTCTCGTGCTATACATGATAGAGAGGTGGCCCACAAAAGGTACTTAAGCCCTCCTTCACCAGAATCTCATGCACTTTATATTTCTGCCCGGAACCATGCCAAGTCTGTTCTCCAACTAGCCAAAAACTCCTTCATTAACAGAAAATGTCAAAACCTTTCAAGATCTAACTCCCTTCGTGATTTCTGGCATCTAGCCAAAAATATCTCCAATAACTTTGCTTCTTCTTCTTTCCCTCCTCTACTTCAACCAGATGGCACCACTGCTATCACATCTATTTCTAAAGCTGAACTCTTTGCTCAAACCTTTGCTAAAAACTCTACCTTGGACGATTCTGGGCTTGTTCCTCCCTCTCCTCCACCCTCTGACTACTTCATGTCTCGTATTAAAATTCTTCGTAATGATGTTTTCAATGCCCTCGCTGGCCTAAACCCTCGGAAGGCTTATGGACCTGATGGGGTCCCTCCTATTGTTCTCCGAAACTGTGCCTCCGTGCTTGCACCTTGCCTAGTCAAACTCTTTCAGCTCTGTCTGTCAACATCTACCTTTCCTTCTTGCTGGAAGTTTGCCTACATTCAACCTGTTCCTAAAAAGGGTGACCGCTCTAATCCCTCAAACTACCGTCCTATTGCTTTAATTTCCTGCTTATCTAAAGTTTTTGAATCTATCCTCAACAGGAAGATTCTTAAACATCTATCACTTCACAACCTTCTATCTGATCGCCAGTATGGGTTCCGTCAAGGCCGCTCTACTGGTGATCTTCTGGCTTTCCTTACTGAGTCTTGGTCATCCTCTTTTAGAGACTTTGGTGAAACTTTTGCTGTTGCCTTGGACATATCAAAAGCCTTTGATAGAGTCTGGCACAAAGCTTTGATTTCCAAACTACCCTCCTACGGTTTCTATCCTTCTCTCTGTAACTTCATCTCAAGTTTCCTTTCTGACCGTTCTATTGCTGCTGTGGTAGACGGTCACTGTTCTTCTCCTAAATCTATTAACAGTGGTGTTCCTCAGGGTTCTGTCCTGTCACCCACTCTCTTCTTATTATTCATTAATGATCTTCTAAACCAAACTTCTTGTCCTATCCACTCCTATGCTGATGATACCACCCTGCACTTTTCCACGTCTTTTCATAGACGTCCAACCCTTCAGGAGGTAAACATATCACGCAGGGAAGCCACAGAACGCCTGACTTCTGATCTTTCTAAAATTTCTGATTGGGGCAGAGCAAACTTGGTATTGTTCAATGCCTCAAAAACTCAATTCCTCCATCTATCAACTCGACACAATCTTCCAGACAACTATCCCCTCTTCTTCAATGACACTCAACTGTCCCCCTCTTCTACACTGAACATCCTCGGTCTGTCCTTTACTTATAATCTGAACTGGAAACTTCACATCTCATCTCTAGCTAAAACAGCTTCTATGAAGTTAGGTGTTCTGAGACGTCTCCGCCAGTTTTTCTCACCCCCCCAGCTGCTAACTCTGTACAAGGGCCTTATCCGTCCATGCATGGAGTATGCTTCACATGTCTGGGGGGGTTCCACTCATACTGCTGTTCTAGACAGGGTGGAATCAAAAGCTTTTCGTCTCATCAACTCCTCTCCTCTAACTGACTGTCTTCAGCCTCTCTCTCACCGCCGCAATGTTGCATCTCTAGCTGTCTTCTACCACTATTTTCATGCTAACTGCTCTTCTGATCTTGCTAACTGCATGCCTCCCCTCCTTCCGCGGCCTAGCTGCACAAGACTTTCTTCTTTCTCTCACTCCTATTCTGTCCACCTCTCTAACGCAAGAGTTAACCAGTATTCTCAATCATTCATCCCTTTCTCTGGTAAACTCTGGAACTCCTTGCCTGCTTCTGTATTTCCACCTTCCTATGACTTGAATTCCTTCAAGAGGGAGGTTTCAGGACACTTATCCACCAATTTTTGACCACTGCTTTGACCCTTTTAGGGACTGGCATTTCAGTGGGCATTTTTTTTTATTAGATTTTTGTTGCCCTTGGCCAGTATCCTTCCTACATAAAAAAAAAAAAATATATATATATATATATATATATATATATATATATATATATATATATATATATATATATATATATATATATATATATATATATATATATATATATATATATATATATATATATATATATATATATATATATATATATATATATATATATATATATATATATATATATATATATATATATATATATATATATATATATATATATATATATATATATATATATATATATATATATATATATATATATATATATATATATATATATATATATATATATATAAATCTGGATGAGCGGTGAAGGAATGAGGGCAAGATAATGGTTCACAAAGTCATTCTTTCCCGCAAAAAAAAAAAAAAGGTAGATCCGAAAGAAAGGCAATGTAGTTTTCATTGAGGACACTTGTGTGTGGAAACAGCTCCAGTCACAGGCAGCAGGAAATACAGACCATGTCGGAGAACGAAGCAGCAAGTTATTAAGTACATAACTGTGTTGACACCAAGCAAATGTATACACCAAAGACCACCGCAGCTGGTTATGTGCCACACCCATTATATCAAACTGCCTCGCGCCCCGCCAATGTAATCCTGAGTTAATGGATTAACAGCAACTCTACCAACGTGTGATGTCCTTGTGTGTGTGTATGTGTGTGTGTGTGTGTGTGTGTGTGTGTGTGTGTGTGTGTGTGTGTGTGTGTGTGTGTGTGTGTGTGTGTGTGTTTTCTACCATTTTCATCACTAGTAAATAGAGAAACTGTTTTAATACTTGTCTGCTTCCTAGTGCTGAATGAATAACACACATACATTCACACAGACACACAGACACACGGACACACAGACACACACACACACACACACACACACACACACACACACACACACACACACACACACACACATTTTTTGTTAAGTGACCAGCAATGAAACAAGCACAAAAGGTGTGAAGTATCCTGTCATCCTTTACGCTGCCAGCAGTGTCTTTGACAGCCGCACTTTATATCATTCCACAAAGGCTGATGAAAAGTCACGTAAGTCAAGGGGTTCGAACAGTACCAGCTGTCTTTCTCCCCATTGTTTCATCCCGTATTCACCCAAATTTCCCTCTCTCTATGTTGTTCTTTTTTATTTCACCCACTCTTTTCTTCCGTTCCGTTCCGAACAGTACCGAATTTCACTGACCATCGATAAAATAAACAGTAAAAAGGCTGAAGTACTCGGGCCACCCTGTCCTTCGTGGCCTGCCAGTGGTGCCTCACAAACCCACACTTCACACCAACACGTTTCACAAAGATTCAGAAGTCGCGTCACTCAAAAGGCTCGGGCAGTACCTGAATTGCACGACATGGAAGGGACGCACACCGCTGCCGATGCAATACACCTGCCAGTACTCAAAACTGCACCACCTCCCAGCCCGGCAGCTCGAAGAGACCTTACACGCAGGTTTACATACACCAAGACCCTGCGAGGGGTTGCCAATGTCTGCCTGCCGCTCTCCTCACTCGTTACAAGATATAATTCTCTTCCAGCTGCAGATTTCCATGTAGGCTTTCAGTACACGAGTTCAAGGCGACGCGTGGACAGACAGACAAACATGAGCAGCTTCTAGACCCAGTGTTGTTCTGCCTAACCTACACACCACAAGAAATCGCTGGGATGGAATGGATGTTACAGATGAGGAACTTAATTACAGTGACTTGTGGAAGGAAATGTTATTCTTTAAGGCTTGCATGTGGAGTTTATTGCTACGACCATCTAACCTAAAATGTAACGCTGGAAGTGACAAACACGACTCTAATAAATCTGTTGGAAGGAAAGGAGCCTCTTTTTGCCATACTTGAGAAATTTCCGTCGTGGTAAATGTATAAAATAAAATATGCACTTAAGAGTAGCTTGCTTACACGCACAAAACAAGTGCCTCATGGTTCAGTCAGTTAACGCTAGCCTTTTCAATCTGCTCAGCTCAAACTCTGGTCACGTCCACCTCCCTCATCAAAAAAGTAATACATAAAAATAAAACATATACTTACGTACCAAAAATGAGCCCTGGAAATAAAACTAACGCAATAAATAAAGAAAACACAAACTTCTTCTCACTTTGCCAGGAATGTGGCTCAGATTTCTATCCAGAGGAATTGAAGAAGAAAAGAAAATGTTTGCCTAAGACTCCCTAGCTTGTAAAGACACGCTCTGGGATGAATCTGCCGCTATACATTAACAAAACACACCCTTTTCTATTCCATGAAACGAAGCCTTCACCTTGAACGTGGCTCAGATTAGTGTCCTCCAAAGTTTGGCGAGAGAAAAATGAAATATTTCCTTAAGTACTGATAAAACTTTTCCTAATGAACATGGTTTGCAATCTGCCCACAACAATTCCGATAATCAAAGAAAAAAAAAACGTAAAATCTACATCAGAGAAGGATTTGCATTGCCACATTACAAGGCAGAGATAAGGAATTCTAACCCTTCCTTAGTTTTCTGGAACGTGGTTGAAAATAGTCAAGAAGAATTAAGAAAACGAGAATACATCACTTAAACTCACTAACTTACACAACAAAAGGAATCACATTAGTATAAGAAACCCACAATTAAGTCATGTATTCGTTGGTCCTCACTTTTCAGGGAAGTGGCCGAGATTCTGTCGAGATGAAATAAAAAGAACAAAAGGCCAACGATAAAGAACTGACTCTTCCCGCCTCACACTCCAGGCACGTGGTGAAATTCTGTCTTAAAGACTTTACAAAAACAATACTTAAGTCACACACCACAAGGAATCGTATTACCAAAACAAAAGCTTCAGGTAAAGAGTACTCCTCTCCTTCACTTTTCTGTACCATGCTACAAATTCCCTCGAAAGAAAGAAAGAAAGAAACAAAGAAATATCATATATATATATATATATATATATATATATATATATATATATATATATATATATATATATATATATATATATATATATATATATATATATATATATATATATATATATATATATATATATATCAGCTTAAGACACACATACCAGATGGAATGGTATTATTAAAGCAAAGTAGAAGATGTGTACTGAAGACTATTAACGTTACATCGCAGAACAAATCACATCACCAGAGCAAAGTTTAAAGGTAAACAAGACACAGGCCTCCCCGCTCTGAAGGACGTGCTTGAAATTTCTCCCCTGAGGAATTACGAAAACGAGAAAATGTCAGTTTGAGATTATCGAACCAAGGAAACAGAAGGAATCGTAGGAGTAAAACAAAGGACAGAGAGAAGTAATCCTGTTTTCTCACTTTTCAAGAACATGTTTGAGATTTATGTCGTAAAGAACTTTCAAAGTGAGAAAAAATATTTCGTGGAAACTACTGAAGTTACGGCAGAAGGAATGGTATCAGTACAACAAAGGCTAGGGATACAGACTATTCATCCCTCCTCACTGTGAAGGAACGTGGCTAAGATTATGTGCTGAACAATATAAAAAGTCACGGCATAAGGAATGGTATCAGTACAACAAAGGCTAGGGATACAGACTATTCATCCCTCCTCACTGTGAAGGAACGTGGCTAAGATTATGTGCTGAACAATATAAAAAGCCCCTCCAAAAATATCTGTTAAACATTACTATATTTACATAGCGCAGGGATTCGTATTAATGAAACAAAAACTGAAGGTATAGAATTGACTCGTTTTTCATCACTTTACAGAAAAAATGGTTTTAGAATTGTGTAGAATTAAGACACGAGAATATATCAATTTAACACTTCCTGACCCACGAAGCAGAATGAATATTAATAGTAGAACAAAGGCTATAGAAAAAAAAGACTCTGGCCTCAGTTTCCTGCAACCTGCGTTTAAGACCTGCCGTGGAGACCTTAGAAAACGAGGACTGCAAGTTGGAGGGAAATCTTTACTTTTATATATATATATATATATATATATATATATATATATATATATATATATATATATATATATATATATATATATATATATATATATATATATATATATATATATACAAAGTGGATGGATGAAAGACAATGATACAGCAAGGTGGTCCGAAGGATTACGCTTTGTACAATTTATGAAGAACAGAGCCCATCATTCTGGTATAAATCGAAGCCCATACAAAGCAATGTTTGGTGTAGAACCAAGGGTTGGCCTTGCAACAACATGCATTCCACGAGATGTTACAGTCAGAACCCGAAATCAACCAAAACTAGTTTCAACTAGTCAGAACTAGTAATATAATTTATTGTTTGTAAAAACTAGTATTACCTAGGCAAAACTAGTTTCTTAACATAAAGGCTCGGTAAAACACGAAATGTATTTTACACCTAGTTTTACCTACACACTTCAGTCAAAACTAGTTTTAACAATTGTTAAGTTTGGGAAAACTAGGTTAGACTAAAAGTGAAACTGGTGTAGTGCCAGGGAAAACATTTCTATGTATAAGTAGCATTAGGGAGTGGAGTGAACCATGTGGGGACCATAAGGGTGGGACTCGCTTGACAAACACCGGAAGTGAGGACGCTGGCTTGTCAGTTTTTGTATGTTTCAGTCCGCTGTCCTCCTGCATTGACACAGGTTAGTACGTGTGTTGTCCTCTGATATCAGATTATTGCATTGCCGTTTACCTTAATTGTTATTTCTTTGTTAGATGTTACTGAGTCATAGTTTGTAGGGTGGGGGAAGGGGGGGGAGGATTCATTCTCATTTAGCTGGTTCACTGATTTACTTCACCTTTCAGTTGTTCGTGAGCCACCAATACAACAAGATGGCAGCTTGGAGCTCACCTGACCATCCTGAACACCCTCTTGACCGCCCTCCTAACCAGGCAGCTGACACTGAATGGGAGACTATGTTTTTACAGACCATACTGAAGTGGGACGTGCAACAAGAACCACACTACAACATACTTACTGCAGAAAAATACGGTTCACTGTTGCAGGAGGTAAAGGAGGCTAAAACTGCTAAGAAGAAAACGTCTCTACAGTACAGAAGACTGAAGCGGTTTGATGTCATTGAAATTGGTGGTGTTCAAAAACTGATTGCAAGTAGCAAAAATGACCAAGTTCGTTATTACGTTCCTGCTCCCGAGATTTTTGAAGTCATTAAGACATCTCATGTAGCAATCGGTCATGGTGGTCGAGATAGACTGAAATGTGAAATTAAAAGGAAATATGCAAATGTGACAGCCGATATGATAAAGCTCTTCTTGACCATGTGTGAAGTGTGCCAAAGTAAGAAAAATAAAAGAGGACTTGTTTTCAAACCAATCTTACACTCAGAGCTAAATAGTCGGTGTCAAGTGGACTTAATTGATATGCAGACACAAGCAGATGGAAAATATAAATTCATAATGGTTTATCAAGATCATTTAACTAAATTTGTGATACTACGTGCATTGCAATGTAAACGTGCTGAAGAAGTTGCTTATCACCTTGTTGATATTTTTTTAACCCTGCATTTTACAGAGTGATAACGGAAGAGAATTTGTAAATAGTGTTATAACGTCCTTAGCTTCTTTGTGGCCAGAGTTGAAAATTGTGCATGGAAAACCAAGACAGAGTCAAAGTCAAGGGTCTGTGGAACGGGCAAATCAAGATATTGAAAATATGTTAAGTGGATGGATGAAAGACAATGATACAGCAAGGTGGTCCGAAGGATTACGCTTTGTACAATTTATGAAGAACAGAGCCCATCATTCTGGTATAAATCGAAGCCCATACAAAGCAATGTTTGGTGTAGAACCAAGGGTTGGCCTTGCAACAACATGCATTCCACGAGAATTGATTAAAGTTGTAAATAATGAGGAGGATTTGGAGAAGATAATTGCACATGTAAACAAGGACACTGTTGGGGAATCTAATGTTGCTTTGCAGATGACAAATCAAGATGATATAAATTCACGATCTAGTAATAGAAGTGAAGTGTTTTCGAGTTGTGTGTGTGAAATGGAAATAAGTGAAGGTCACTACTGCTCGAAGTGTGGCTCACATATTCACGAATCTTGTGGAATAAACGTTGAGAGCGGCAAGGATATCTTTGGATCTAATGTTATATGTTTAAACTGTAATTCTGAAGCACAAACATCACATGATAGGCAAGTAGCTAGTACTAGTTTGAAAAAGCAGGCAAAAAGAATGAAGACAGTATCTGATGCGTCTCACCCTCCAGCAAGTGTGGGACAAAATGTCACTGTACCAATTCCAGATGTTGACAAGGGAAAAGGAGATTTGCGGAATATCATTGCAGTTGTTTTAAACAGAAGTGAGGATGAATTGTATAAGTTAGGTACTAGAGACGGCATTCTTAAGAAATTGTATAGTCGGTCTGAATTTGATGTGTGTAAACAGTTATTCCTAGATGTGAAAGATATACCTACCGACAAAAAAATATCTTTAAGAAGTGCAGCAACTAGTTCAAGTGTGGGAACAGGCCAAGGATTCTTTAGATGTCATTGTACAAAACATTGTGCAACCAACATTAGCAAATGTAAAAAAAAATAAAGTCCTTTGTAATTCAAAGTGTCACAATAGTATGTCATGTAAAAACAAATAATGAATATCTTTGTAACTTCAATTACTAGCGCTTTGTCTTGGGTCTGACACAGTTTGTTTTATTGAAGAGTATGAAATGCGTTTCATTATTATTGTGTTTTATTTTAATCAAGTTGGAATTATAAATTGATAATTGTTTTAATGAATTTTAATACATTTCGTTAAAAATAAATTGTGACAATTTGGCAGAGATTTTTTTTCCTATATGTTATCAAAGGTACCGCTACATAATTTTGATAGGAATAAAAGCATGTTTATCATTGCATGTCCGATTAAACATTTGTTACTACACTTAGTGTGGGAAATATATTCCCACATATGTTAATAGACCACCTAAAAAGATACTAAAATGAGCTACAAACACAAACAAATTATGTTTGAGTTCCCCAAAAATGGTACTCAAATGAGCAATGGTACTCAAACGAGTGGTCATATCCCTCACCTACTTTTGACATTCAGTACCGTTGTTGAATCTAGTTTTACCTTACACGATCAGATAAAACTAGATTTAACTAGTTAAACTTTAATATTTCTAGTTATATCAAACACATTAAGGTATAACTAGTTTTGCCTAGGTAATACTAGTTGTTCACCAACACATTGAAAATACCTAGTTAAAACTAGTTTTGACTGATTCCGGGTTTTGATTGTAATATATATATATATATATATATATATATATATATATATATATATATATATATATATATATATATATATATATATATATATATATATATATATATATATATATATATATATATATATATATATATTTTTTTTTTTTTTTTTTTTTTATGTAGGGAGGACACTGGCCAAGGGCAACAAAAATCTTGATTGAGTCATGCTTTGTTCGACCGCCGTTTACCCGCGCTTGGTGACCAAGCAGCCGATAGCAGGCGGCCAGGACAACCCCTTTGGAGGGGACGACAGGGTAGTGGGCTAAAGCCAGCACTACTCACACCTACCGTCTTCAACGGCACAGGTGATGCGAAACCTACCTGCCGAAGTCGCCCCCGACAGGATTCCGGTTCTGAGGACGCCACCCTCAGCCAGGCGATTGGCTATCTGCTTTACTAGACCCGCCGCAGCACGAAACACCAATTCACAGACTGCGAGCTCTGCTAGGACGCCCTTGATCCGAAGGACGGACATAGAGGCTCTATGCCCGCCCCTCGGACCCGGGGGGGACTGGTACCGCATCCGCACCGTGTACCCCATTATCAAAGCCATGAACCCGCTGGTATTTGAAGGCAGGAAGAGCGCTACCCCCCCACCAGCGGGCCGTCATCCCGGAAACGCCAGAGTGACTACCGCTGTCGAGGGTAAGTGGGTTTGACCCACCGACTCGGCAAATCACCCTGACGGCCCCCACCCCAACGAGATAGAGAACTCCAAGGAGCAGAAGGACTCCGGATCAGTGAAGCTGTTCTAGGCTCCGAAGCCTGGCGGAACCCTATTACTCTATGAACGTTCATTGAGAAGGGAGGATGGAATATTTTGTCCAACTCCCCGCCTCACATTCATCTCGCGGGGAAGCACTTTAGCCGTAGGCCCAATCCTTTAGGCTTGTTCCTACGTTTCCAGCGGGCGCCACTAGGAGGCAGACTTCCCCAGTAACTAAGTCTCAAGGAGGGTTTTCACGTCACTCGGGAAGTCACGGCATGACACCATCCCGGGACCTCCAGGAGTCATACTTAATATATATATATATATATATATATATATATATATATATATATATATATATATATATATATATATATATATATATATATATATATATATATATATATATATATATATATATATATATATATATATATATATATATATATATATATATATATATATATATTATTGTTCTTTTTTTATTAATATTATTATTTAAGAGCTCGTGACGAGGACAACAAACACTACAATGTTCCTTGAAGACTGTGAGTGAGAGAGAAGAGGTTGAATTTATTTTTGTATTTATGCAGTGAAACCTCGTGAAAGAAAAAAAAAACTCTCAAGACGCCAGAGTGTGGGAGTCTATAGGCAAGTCCAACAATTTAATCCAAATGTGAAGCAAAAGGTTTTATTCTCGTGAGGTTCTCTGGTCTATTCCAGTTCGTTTGGTCTCCTTATGAAGGGCGTTGGCAAACATTTCTTCCTCTCACTTTCTTAACACTAGGTGGACACTTTACTGGAAGTTACCAATTTTCCCGCACGATAGTATTCATGATCGAAGCGCCCCCGCGGTGCAGTGACCAGCGCCTCACTGCATCAATGATTCTAAGTGAGTTATGACGCCGCAACATCCACGTGAAGGTGACGAAAAAGGTTTCCATGATCGAACGCGTAACCTTCAGACTGCAACACGAACGACGTACCACAGAGCCTACCAGAGAGAGAGAGAGAGAGAGAGAGAGAGAGAGAGAGAGAGAGAGAGAGAGAGAGAGAGAGAGAGAGAGAGAGAGAGAGAGAGAGAGCAATGAGAAGTTATATAGGTAGATAACAGACATATAAATAGATTGATGAAATTAGACCAGCAGATGCATATAGATAGATAGAGAGATACATAGATATATGCAGAGAAAGAAAAACACAGATAGATACAGAACAAAACTGAGGTAAATAGAAAAAAAAATACATTGATGTATCGGCACAAAGACTAATGAACAGGTAGACAGACAGACAGACAGACAACCAGCTAACATCCGCTAACCTAATCCCACCTCTAGCATAACTGAGATGCTTCATATTCACGTTATCCAAATTAGTCAATGTAAATACCTAAAGGCCAATTCTGCTGCTGCTTCCTTACCTCCTCGTGGACACACACACACACACACAGACAAGGTAATGACTCGTGCAATTACGTGGCCTGCGGGGGTCGTTACTACTAAAGCTGGGGAGTGGAGAAACTGGGGGTCGGGTGGCAAGGTAAGCAGGAGAGAGGAGGCGAGGCTAGAAAGACAGGGTTGTGGAGGTTAGACTGAGGAGGTGAGGCTAGGGAAGGCTGGGAAGGTGAGGCTGGGGAGGCGAAACTAGGAACAGGAAGCTGGAAAGATGGGGCTGGGGAGGTGAGACTAGGGGAGGTAAGGCTGGGGGGAGGCTGGGTTGGGGTGGGGCTGGTGGGGGTAAAGATAAACCCATAGCAACAAGTCACTCTCAATTTAATGAGATGAACAATCATTCTACTAAAGAGTGTTGATTCACCTCAGCTCTCTCACTCTTGGCTCCACACATGATTCCTCCTGTGAATGAGTTGATGAAGTGGAGTGAGTTGATGTGGTGCAGGTGAAGGATGTGGTGACGAGGGAAAGGCAGTGGATGATGGTTATGAAAGTGATGGAGGATCAAACAGCGACAAGGAAGTGGAAGATAACATCGGAGTGGTAGAAGGTGGAACGGCAGAGGATGTGCTGGTGGTCAGAAAGACAACAATGGTTAATGTTTACGATGATTCCTGATTGCAGACATTACGGTAAACATTCCAGAAACAAGTGTAATATACCGGGGAATGCTGTGACAGCGGCGGGATGCGTGGTGACTGGTGAGGGGCAGAGACGCCTAAACAGTAGGCGCACCGCCCACTCTCGCCAACACTCAAGCCTATATTCGTGTCCCTCAGCCTTACAAGCTCCCATTTCGAGCACCATTCCTTTAGATTCATGGCACTGGAAACACTTACATCCTAGATAGTCATATTAAATACAAAAACTAGTAAATATGCAAAATTAAGAAAATGTTAGTTATTAATGTTCTGGCAACTGATTCTTCAACCGTTTGCTTCCTACCAGCCAAGCGAGGCATGACACACCAGTTTCACTAGCAGTGTATGTCCAAATACACTCATTACCAGGTTAACATACCTGGTGACCACTGTGGACAGGCTTTGGGAGAGTTTTGGTTCACCTAAAGCCCAAAAAAGCGTTCAAGAAAACACAAGACTCACGCGTACACCACAACAAAGCTGACGCCACTGACCACTGACTGACTGGCTCAAGTGAGTCGCGGAGCTTCTCTTCCTTGTCTCGAAGCCGCTCGGGACTTCGGCGGCACTGTCAAATATAAAACAACATGGTAAGATGTGCAGAATGCTTTAAAAGTTTCAAAATATGTATGAATAATGCATTTCGGTACAATATTAGTAACATTCTACACTACAACTGCATTTCTTCATAATCTGGCACCTTTTTTATATCCTTTTCATATTGCAATGGACTCACTTTCTGCTTGTAAGAAGGAAGAGCGAGAGTACAGAGCAAGGTTAGGGAAGTGAGCCTGGAGGACCCGAAAACCCTTTGCAGCATCATATAACTGAACACTGGCCAGTAACACAAAATACCGGGGCCACAGTTCGCATTTGGTGTTCTATAAGTACTTTCCCTACGCATTTCACACAGAGAGGACAATAATGGGGGTCTTGAAGAGTGTGTCCATAGTGGTGATGCTGCAGCTCACGTCATGCATTACCATTAACAAAAATTAAGTAAATAATAAAATACAAAAAATAAAGAAAGAGACCAAATTAATCATCATTGCGCTCTTATGAGAGAACCATTTTCTTTCAGTAACCCGCGGTGGTTTTACTAAGTAAACATTAAACTACCTACACTTGGGAAGCTTTACTAAACGTTGTCCCCACTCTGGTGAACATTGCTTGAACAACGATAGTGTAAATCTTTGGGGAGCTTTACTAAACATTCAGTGCCCATTTATGTGAGTATTGCTTCAAAGATTATAGTGTAAATCTGAGAAAGAAGACAAGCAGACCCAACACCTTAGAGACACAAACCCACACCAGACAAATAAGTAAATAAATAAAATAAATAAATAAACAAACAGATAAATGAATGAATAAATAAATCAATCAATAAAAAGACAAAGAATCTTCATACTCATCCTTCATAACTCTCCAGTCGCTTCATTCCAGTCTCCCGCACTTTCCTCCTCGCGTCGTCTGGCTGAAATAAATGGAGGTGAAGACGAGAGCTTGTGTAATGTGGAGCGTGTCTGGTGTGCTCAATTTCCCTGACCTTTAAGCAAGTATTGGATTATCTGACACACACCGGATGCTCACCTATTTACGTCCCCCGGACTATCACCTTACGACCCAGAAAGGTTCCGCTGCGTCTGATGGCCTCGGGTCCTCTACTGACCAGCGCGATGGGGTCACTGAGTGCTGGATGGTTTTGACTCTATACTGTTGAGACTTGCGTTTGTACTGCATTCCCTTGTATCATGGAGCCTAAAGAGGACAAAATTAGCCTCTTATTCTCTCTTCCTTTGTTTCAAGGCAGGAAAAGTCCCTACAATGCTGCACAGTTTTTACAACATATTTATTTAGCTATGCGTTTGTACTGCAGTCCCTTTTATAATGTAGCCTAAAGAGGACAGAATTAGCCTCTTATTCTCTCTCTTCCTTTGTTTCAAGGCAGGAAAAGTCCCTACAGTGCTGCACAATTTTTACAATATATTTTTTTTTAGACTTGCAGTCCCTTTAATATCTCTGTAGCCTAAAGAGAAACAAAATTAACATCCTATTTATTTTTTTATCCCTTTAATTGCAGACACTTTTCTTATGACTGCCTACTTTTCATATAGATGCGTTTGTGCTCCAGTCTCCTGAATAATTTAGCAGCCTGAAAAGGACAAAGGCAATCTATTCTCTCCTTCCGTGTGTGACGAGAAGTCCTTTTTTTAACCAGTAAAGATTACTCACTTCAATTGTACACATTTTTATTATTTTTTTCCCATGACTCTCTATTTGTAGATTTTTTTGGTATTGCAGTCTTTTGGGAAGTGTAGCACACACACACACACAGAGAGAGAGAGAGAGAGAGAGAGAGAGAGAGAGAGAGAGAGAGAGAGAGAGAGAGAGAGAGAGAGAGAGAGAGAGAGTTACGTCTAATACCTGGACACTGCTATGAGGTACAGACTGAGTCAAGGCCCGGCGCAGCAGCAAGGTCAGGTGGAGCGGACGCATTATGACAGAAACTAACTTCACAGCAGAGAAACTACCGTGAGGAGGGATCGAAGTCAGCCTTTAGACCACCAGCCCACCACTGCATTATTTACAGGCAGAGGAGAACGAGTAGCGTCGGGACTGTCACTCTAACTCTCAGGGAGGTTATGCAGACACACGCATGGACTTTGAAAGACTAAAACAATGGAATATTTGAGTTTTCGTCAGCGATTTAAAGATTTGGCGCTACAACATCTCGGTCATGTGGCGCCGCTACAAAATTATGAAAAGGCATAACAATTGTGGTTGAGTAAAAAAGCAGTAATACAAAATGTTAAAAATAAATAAATTTGTTAAAATCAACTAAAATTAAGATAATAATTGTGAAAATAATGATTATATATATATATATATATATATATATATATATATATATATATATATATATATATATATATATATATATATATATATATATATATATATATATATATATATATATATATATATATATATATATATATATATATATATATATATATATATATATATATATATATATATATATATATATATATATATATATATATATATATATATATATATATATATATATATATATATATATATATATATATATATATATATATATATATATATATATATATATATATATATATATATATATATATATATGATGAAACTTATGACGAAGGAAAAGAAAGAAGAGAAGGAATAACTATAAATGAAAATATTAAAACAGGAAAATCCTATAATAATCTCTGCCGTGGCGACGGCAGAGGAGCAGCGCCAGGGTTTCGACACTCGCTCCTTCTCCGTGATGCTTTTCCTTTCAGGCGTTTGACACTCTTCTACTGGAGCATGAGTGTGCTGCTGGCGTGGCCCTCCCGCTGCACCTTACACACACACACACACACAGACACACACACTCCTATCCCCCACTGACTGACACCCACACACACGTACACTCAGACTTATTCCTCCCAACACACCAGCAGCCCAACACACACACACACACCTAACCCTCCCCATCACGCACCAGCCTCCATGCATACCTCCTCATCACATATACCGCCTACTCCCCTTCCTCCACCAGCACCTCATATTTAGTAGTGCACAACCCAACACTTCCAGCAAAGTTTGGTGTACAGGCATGTACTACACGCTCACTCGCTCGCTTACACGACGGCGCCCACCAACTTTTGAGGAAAGTATAAAAAGGAAATGGCTATCCGCGAGTTTGCGAGTGTAGCAATTTTGCCAAAGGTAATTCCAAGGGAGGGAACTGCGGGGCTCAGGACATGGCGCTCTCCATTGCTCATAATTAAGTTCCTCCAGAGCATGCTGAGAGAGAGAGAGAGAGAGAGAGAGAGAGAGAGAGAGAGAGAGAGAGAGAGAGAGAGAGAGAGAGAGAGAGAGAGAGAGAGAGAGAGAGAGAGAGAGAGAGAGAGAGAGAGAGAGAGAGAGAGAGAGAGAGAGAGAGAGAGAGAGAGAGAGAGAGAGAGAGAGAGAGAGAGAGAGAGAGAGAGAGAGAGAGAGAGAGAGAGAGAGAGAGAGAGAGAGAGAGAGAGAGTTACAGTAGTGGTGGTGGTGGTGGTGGAAGTAGTAGTAGTAGTAGCATCAGTAGTAGCAGTAGCAGTAGTAGTAGTAGTAGTAGTAGTACTAGTAGTAGTAGTAGAAATGGAAATAGTAATAGGAAATTTTGTCAAGAATATATTTTTCTTCTTGTTCTAAGTGGTTTGTGTGTGTGTGTGTGTGTGTGTGTGTGTGTGTGTGTGTGTGTGTGATTTGCAGCGGGAGGGTCACGCCAGCAGCACACACAGCTGCTCCAGTGTGTGTGTGTGTGCGTGTGTGTTAGTGTCACACGCCTGAGGGGTAAAGATTCACGAAAAATGAGCGAGTGTCGGAACCTTGTCGCTTCTGCTCTGCCGCCGCCACTTGTACATGTGCCCTCCTCTAACCCCCCACAACTATTACTTCTGAGAATCCTAACTTGCCTTTCACCGACTTATATACTACACATCCCAATAATATCTACTGAGACTCATAGTCTCTCATTTTAAATGGCATATTTCACACGACACAGCCCCAGCCACTCCTACCGTAAGCTTCTCTACGCCCCGTCCATTCAACATCGCCTCCACAACACACCCTGGACAATACCACAGCCGATACACTCCCTCACCGCAGCGCTAGACAAACAGTCCCCAGTACCAGGAGAGCTCGGGGAGCGGTAGGCTCAGGCGGCATCAAAACTCGGCCAACGCGCAGGACCAGAATCCTTGCTATGCACGAAGCGCCGCGTATATTTTTGAAGCTTTTTTATCCTAAAGATCTGCCCCTGGGAATGTGAGGGCACGCCACCACCACGCAGGACGGGTAGGAAGAAGTAGAGGAGAAGGAGGGAGAGGAGGAGGAGGAGGAGGAGGAGGAGGAGGAGGAGGAGGAGGAGGAGGAGAGGAATTGAGTTTTTAAAGCATTGAATTACCAAGTTTGAATACCAAGTTTGCTCTGTCCCAATCAGATATTTTAGAGATCAGAAGGTAGGCATTCTGTGGTTTCCCTGCGTGAAATGTTTATTTCCTGAAGGGTTGAATGTCTACAAAAAGACGTGGAAAAGTGCAGGGTTGTATCAGCGTGGGAGTGGATACACTGTATAAAATAACTGTTGTTTTCACAGTATTTTTCCCATAAATACTAACAGGAATTAACTGTAACCAAGGTTTACAAATCAGACTGTTGTATGTGACATGCATTTTGATTGTGATGTCTTGAATTTCTTGAGTGAGTCCTTGTTAACATTTAATAGGCAATGATGAGTGTGTGCCAAGACACCATAAGCCTCCATATTATCTAAATAATATTTTACCGTGATAGAATCAAATACAGATAAGCACTGTAAATCGAAGCAACAGGGTGTCTGTAAATGTTGCAATTTTTTCTTTGTTGCTAAGCGGTTGTCTTCGATATTATTCTTTATGAAATACCAGGAATGTAATACTTATTCATTGCTGATACACCAATAGCCTTAAAAACATGCTTTAAATGTTTTTTTTTTATTATTATTATTTGTCAAGCGTATTGTTTATTGCAACAACTGGCATCGTTACTGAAAACTCGCCATTGTATGTCGATGTGCATTTATCGTATACATTTCTACCTAAGGTGATGATGAAAATTGTTCATAATGAAATAGAAAGCTCAGACGTTCTATATAATATTTCGGTGACGCAAGGTGATTTCGACCTGCATATTTCACATCTTCAGTAATCAGAAGATGGAATATTCTACTCTGGGAAGATATGCAAGGTAAGAAATATTTCTTGTTATCTCAGTTGAAACATTTAGTAGTATGAAATTTTGAGGAAGTATGATGAGAAGAATAATAAAAGCATAAGAGTAGTTACATGCGCATCGAGATTTCCAACTGTTAAACTGCCATTTTTTTTTTTATTTATTTATTTATTTTTATTTTTTTTTTTTGTCTACGAATAGGAATTGCCCGCCAGGCGCCAAACGCCAGTTCCACACTAGTAGCTACAGCTTTATCCTGTACTGTGTGAGACCCAGGCCTGTACCTCCATCAAGCCTGATACTACCTGCTTACTGCACTTCTGGGACACTAGAGGCTGTGTTGACGCTATTGCTGAAGCTTAACTACACGGCCTCATCAAAAACACCACGAAGGGCGCAGCCCTACCTCCTAAGACCCTAAGGCCTAAGGGCCTTGCATCCAACAGCATTCCTGGTCTCCTCCCTCGCATGTGAGTGACAATTCAATGGTTGCTTAACCTCAGCTTGTAAGCCATGTCATTACTAAGTGTGTTTATTTGTGCATGATGTATACTCATTTTTTTTTTTTTACCTATCTAATATACATTATGTTGATGCATGAAGTCATTAGCAAACTAAATTATTAACTAATGGGGCCTCACCTGCACTCTTAGTTTGCTTAGTTTGATTGTATATCTATGTTAGATTATGCTGGTTTGGTTAGATTAGGTTAGTTAGGTCAGGCTAATTTGGTTTGGTTGGTTATGGTGGTGAGTTTCATTAGTTTGTTAGGTTGGTTACCTAGGTTAAGTGGTAGCCTGTTACATCCGGCTGGTGGGCACGGGTGAGAGGAAGACTGATGAATGAGTGAAAATGTAGAGCAGTTTGCTCCACGAGTCCACCTAGCACTCTTGGAAAAAAGTATGTTTCTTAAGTGTTGTAATAATCCCTGAATACCTGAAGGGCAAGCACCGTTAAGTACTACTAATTTTTTTAATAAATACTTTTGTGTCATAGATTCAGAGTTTGCATGTCCTTTCTGTAACCATGTATCAAGGTCAATGAAAAATTATGTAAATGATTGCCTGTTGCATTCAAATGAATACAGAAGAGCTATCAAATGCCCATTATGGGGTTGCAAACAGACGCTTTCATCATACACAGGACTAAAGGCTCATATATACTGAGACCATCAAGAATATAGGTCAGAAAGTGTTGAAAAATTGTTGATCTTGTCTCCATTTGAAATTAAAACTCTGCTGTGCCAACAAGTTTGTGATGGAATGAAGGATTTATCAAAGCATTTGAGACAGCACATTGATAATGGCACCAGAATTCAGTGCCCCTTTAATCAGTGCTCCAAAATATTTTCAAAGACAACCACATTTAAATCACACATAAGTAGGCATCAAAGATGTCAAACAGTTAAGGACTTGCCAACTGAAATGATCTACTCATCAAATTCAGACCTTTGTGATGACTTGTCACCAAATTTGGAGGTGTCCAGTACAAGAAATGACATTTATGACTTGGATCAGCTTATCATTTTTATGGGTAATGATATGTAACCAAAGGAGTTGTAATACTGCAACCAGGAGCAGTGTAAATAATAGCAGTTTTCTTATCATTTCACCTTTGAAAGAGTTATTAATTGGTTCCTTTATGCTTAATGAACAGGAAGGGGATGTGTGGGTATTTGTTATAAAATTTATGATAGAAAAGTATTTTGTGGTCTATAAAATTATGTTACTATTATTACTCATTGCGTCACCCTTCCTGGGCCTCGGCATATAGAGTAGGATGGACAGTTCCTTTTTCCACCGTCTTTACGTTACCAATCACAGTTGACCGGCATCTATTTAAGACTTTGTAAACCTAGGAGCGAGCAATCGTCTCCAAAAAAAAATCCAGCTGTTACCAGGATTCGAACCCGACACTTCCTACATTGTAGTCAGACACGCTACCGACTGAGCTACCGTGGTCCAGATATCTTGCTTATACTAAGGCCTGGAGAGAGAGAGAGAGAGAGAGAGAGAGAGAGAGAGAGAGAGAGAGAGAGAGAGAGAGAGAAAGTGAAGACTTAAACACAGGAACCAACTTTGAATTTATACTCACTATGGAAAATAATAAAAGGTAGAGCGATTAAATAGAGGAAGAATTCATTGTTTCTTGCATTACTGATTCATTACTAAGATTCATTTCGCTGGATTACCAAAGAAAAAATATAAGAAAACTCGCTGCGGGAATGACGTATGGCGATTAAAAAATGGGGAAAAAAAATGTTTCCTACACTATTGTTACAACTATGAAATTTACCCTGCATTGCTAAAAAAAAAAAAAAAAAAAAAAAACAGAAACCCATTCCCACGCTTCCCGCTCAGGTGAAGACGAGAACCACCTGGACTGCTAAAGGGAGGGAAGTAAGAGATCCTGTGAGCTATCAGGTGAGCAAAGACGCCATTTCAGCTTTGCAGGTAAACTCGCGAATCAGCAGAACTAATAATGTTGAGAAAGGCAGCAGTTCCATGACACTCAGGTGTGCAATGTGATCGGGGCATTTTCCTCTGGTTAAGGAAGGTGGCATTTCAACTTTCCAGGTTGTTCATTCAGTTCTCAGACACGAGAGACAAGGTGACTTGTGAACTGAAGAAAGACAACTCCTATGTTACTTAGGTGACCAATTTAAATAGAGCGCTTTTCTCGTGAACAAAGGTGGTATTTCAACTTTCTAGATAATTAACTAATCAATTTTTTTTTTTCAGATAAACACGAGAAACAAAACGATTAATGAACTGGAGAAAAAAACAAAGTTCCATATTGCTAAGGTGAGCAATGTGAAAAAGCTATCAGCTATTTTCTCAGGTGAACAAAGATGGCATTTCAATTTCCCAGGTGAACAAGTTGAACCACGAGGAACATCGTAACTAATAAACTGGAGACAGGCAGAATTTCTAAACCACTCAGGTGAACAATATGAACCAATCACAAGATACTTTTCAGGTGAACAAAGATAACATTTCAACTTTCCAGGTTAATAAATATATTCCTAATTATGCTTTTTCATCTTTCTGCGTCTTATATATAACAGAGGAACATCAAGACACCTAGAGAGTTAACTAAACTGACCAACCTATTCTGTCCGCCTCTCTAATGCAGGAGTTAACCAGTATTCTCAGTCATTCATCCCTTTCTCTGGTAAACTCTGGAACTCCCTGCCTGCTTCTGTATTTCCACCTTCCTCTGACTCGAATTCCTTCAAGAGGGAGGTTTCAACACACTTATCCTTCAGTTTTTGACTACTGCTTTGGACACTTTTCTGGGAATGGCATCTCAGTTGGCTTTTATTTTTTTATTTATTTAATTTTTTTTTTTTTTTTTTTTTGTTGCCCTTGGCCAGTGTCCCTCCTACGTAAAACAAGAAAAAAAAACTTACGTTCCTTTTTCTTTTCAAAGTTCATGAAAGCGAGAATGAAGGATATTTTGTTGTTTTCATTTTGCTCTCTGTATTTTTTGATCAGAGACATGAAGAGGTCAAAAAAAAAAAAAAAGCATGTAAAACTTGTAAAAAGAAGTGTTTTGCTTAGTACAGACTAAATTAAAGGAGACGCTGGATGAGAGAAAACAATGAACACCAAACGGGAGACAAGAGACAAGACAAGTAAGTAAGCATGAGAGCAAAAAATATTGTCAGGAAATGTAACCCAGCAACTTTCTGGTAACGGAGGAAAAAAAAAAGAAGAAAAAAAAAGAGAAAAAATGAGAAGTGTTGTGTTCTTCCACGCACCACAAGGAAAAAAGAGTCACTCAGGGATCACTTAACATATCAAAAAACGACAATAACAACACCAACACGTCCACTACCCGACAAAACTCGCGGAAGTGAAGAGAAAGGGAGGGACAAATGGAGGAGGAAGAGTTGAAAGGGAGGCGGGAGTGGAGAAGTGGAGGGTTCTAGAAAGTGGGAGGAGGAGGAGGAGGAGGAAGGACAGAAAGTTGTAAGAGGTGGAAGGGACAAAGAAGAGCAGTAAGTAAAAGGAAAAGTGAGGAGGAAGAATACGATAAAAAAAAAGATATAAAAGATGAATAAAAAGGAAAGAAAGGAAGGTAAAATTGGAAATATGGAATTATAAAAAGACAAATATGAAAGAGGGAAAAGAAGAAAAACAAAAAGAAGGATAGAAGACAAGAATAAAGGGCTAGAAATAGACACAGTGAATGGAGGAAAGAAAAATGTGAAAAAAAGAAGAAAAAGAAAAGAAAAAAAGAAAAGAAAAATGAGGGACGATGGAAGTGAGACGGTGGATGAAGGAGGAGGAAGAAACGTAATAGAAACAAAATAGGAAGAGAGAGAGAGAGAGAGAGAGAGAGAGAGAGAGAGAGAGAGAGAGAGAGAGAGAGAGAGAGAGAGAGAGAGAGAGAGAGAGAGAGAGAGAGAGAGAGAGAGAGAGAGAGAGAGAGAGAGAGAGAGAGAGAGAGAGAGAGAGAGAGAGAGAGAGAGAGAGAGAGAGAGAGAGAGAGAGAGAGAGAAGAGAAGAGGGTCCCAGGTGCTAACAGGAAATAAAGAGAATGAAATGTAGAACTGGGAAGAGAGAGAAATTAGAGGGAAAGACAGAGAAGAGGAGGTAACAGTCCAAGATGGAGGAAAGAGAAAGGTGAAAGAGGAAAGAAAATCTAGAGAGGGAAGAGGGAAAGGAGGAGAGACAAAGGAAGATAATGTAATGGAATAAATGGAAAACGTAGAGAAAAGAATGAAGAAAGATGGAGAAGGAAGATTAAATAATAAATAAACGAAAATCTACACAAAGGAAGGAGAAAGAAGTATAGAGGAAGAAGATAAATCAAGATAAAGAAGGGAGAAAGAATAAACAGAAGAGATAAAAGAACAGAACAAACGAAAATCGAGAGAAGGAAAGAAGGAGGATAGATAATGAAAATTAATTAAGCTTCAAAATCGAAAGAAAGAAGAGAGAAAGAGAGCCAGAAAAAAAGGGAGGTAAAAATAACGTGGTAACCAAGAGAAAAAAAAGGAAGGAAAGAAGGAAGGATAAGGTAAAATAAAAAAAAATATATATATATATTGAAAATCGAAAAGGAAGAAAGGAGAAAAAATGGAATAAAGGAGATAAAGTATCTGGATAAAAGAAAAAAAGAAAAAGAAGGGAGAGGGAAGGATAGACAAGGAAAGAAAATACACAATGAAAATCAAAAGAAGAAACAGGGATAGACATAGAGATAAATTAATAAAGTAAAGAGAGAGAGAGAGAGAGAGAGAGAGAGAGAGAGAGAGAGAGAGAGAGAGAGAGAGAGAGAGAGAGAGAGAGAGAGAGAGAGAGAGAGAGAGAGAGGATGTGCTGAGAGGAAGTGTTTGTGTAATAGGAGTGAAATATTTTCCTTCTTTTCTTGATATTTATGTTCACTTTCTGACAAGAGACAAGAGAAACAAGAAGAGCAACACACACACACACACACACACACACACACACACACACACACACACACACACACACACACACACACACACACACACACACACACACACCAACTGACAAGCAAGGAGACAGAGACAAAAAGACATATCCTTTTACCGAAACTAACAAGAACTAACGGAATGTCACACACCTTTACACACACACACACACACACACACACACACACACACACACACACACACACACACACACACACACACACACACACACACACACACACACACACAATACTAGCATGTACGTAAGAGGCAATCAGCTCAACTCACCGTCTCATCTCCTGCAGAGCTCCTCCTTCTCCTCCTCCTCCTCCTCCTCCTCCTCCTGCTCCTCCTCTTCTTTCCTCCTCCACTTCCACCCTTTGCAGTCTCTTATTCCTCATCATCTTCAGCTTCATTTTCATCCTCTCTCTCTCTCTCTCTCTCTCTCTCTCTCTCTCTCTCTCTCTCTCTCTCTCTCTCTCTCTCTCTCTCTCTCTCTCTCTCTCTCTCCCTCTTGCTCTCGTCTTTGTAAGGAAACACACAAAAGATACACACGTGGCACAGATTCAATCACACACACACACACACACACATGTTATCTCTTTCTCTGTGTTTCTTCAGTCAAAATTTCTGTCGCTGTGTGTTGTTGTTTGCGTGAGGGAAGCACCGATGACACAACACCTGCTCCTCTACCGCGATACAAGCTAATAGCTTTTGCTTCTCTCTTGTACCTCTCTCTCTCTCTCTCTCTCTCTCTCTCTCTCTCTCTCTCTCTCTCTCTCTCTCTCTGTGTGTGTGTGTGTCACTTTTACATAAACTTCCTCTTCTCTCTTTCTCTTCGTAATCATCTTTCATATCCATTGAGGGGTTAGAGGGAGATAAGAGAGGAAGGGGAGGGAGAAGGGAAGGGAGGGAGAAGGGAGGGAGGATGCGAAAGAGAGAGAACGATAGGGTGTTGAATATAAATTTGTAAATGAATAGTAGTATGTCTTTCATGAAAATTCGGTCGTCATGCCTCTATAATATTTACTTAAATTGACAGACACCTACAACGCCAGAGGAGTGGATGACTGTGGCTCATGGATTTCAGAGAAGATGGAATTTCCCAAACTGTTTGGGAGCTATTGACGGGAAGCATGTGTCGATAAGAGCTCCACGTGATAGTGGTTCATATTTTTACAACTACAAAGGCAACCACAGCATTGTACTTCTTGCCATATGTGACGCAAATTGTGAATTTATATATGCGGACATAGGCACAAATGGTAGAGTATCAGATGGTGGTGTGTGGGACAAGTGTTCTGTCAGTAGTCTCATACAAAATAATACTGCTGGTTTGCCAGAAGATTCAATTCTTGGAAGTAGTAGTCTACCATTTCCATATGTTTTTGTGGCAGATGATGCATTTCCATTGCAGCGACACATTATGAAACCTTTTTCACATAGGAGTCAGGATACAAGAGAGCGCATTTTCTCATACCGGCTCTCTAGGGCATGGCGAACCGTGGAAAATGCATTTGGTATTTTGGCCAATAGATTTCGTGTGTTTCACTCACCAATTGATCTACCTCCATCAAAGATTGAATATATTGTTTTAGCATGCAAATCTTTGCATAACTTTCTCATAAGAGACCATGTGAGACACTACACGCCGGAAGGATCTTTAGATGTTGAAGATCTGTCAGTAGGACAAATTATTCCTGGAACATGGCGACAAACTCCTGAGTTACCAGGAACACAGAGAGTTATCTGTAATGACATGGCTGATGGTAAGAGTGTGCGTGAACAGTTTATGGATTACTTTAATGGTGTAGGGGCAGTATCATGGCAACACTTGTACATAGGTGAAGAGGGTTAATTGTGATAAATGTCTATATACCTAGGTGTATTTCATGTTGTGTATTGTCTCTGAATGTAATACTTATTGAACTTTGTATTCATGTACATATGTGCACATGTGAAACAAAAGACTTGGCTTTCTTTATGTGTAAACAGCAAATTATTATTATTTCTCATAATGAAATTATAACAGTGTCTACAATGTTTCATTTCCCTTTCCTTTCATCACCATCTTTATCAATTAATCACCACATCCTGCATGTCTCAGGTGAAATGCCTGTTGGAGAGAGAGAGAGAGAGAGAGAGAGAGAGAGAGAGAGAGAGAGAGAGAGAGAGAGAGAGAGAGAGAGAGAGAGAGAGAGTGAGAGAGAGAGAGAGAGAGAGATCGTTTATGAACTTACCTCATGATCATTATGTTCTTCCACAGCTTTGTTACTGTCAGGATCGATGTTTGACTGAGATGTCCTCGTTATGCCACCATCATTGAGAAAAGAAAGCTCATCAAAGCACCATAACTTGGGGCTGTACACGTCGTCCGTCCCAGCTCCTGACTTGCGAGAGTTTTCTATCTCTCGCATTTCACGCCTGTACTGATTTCGCAAACAATCTAGTTTCTTTTTTATATCCGCAATGGTAACGGATGCATACTTCTTTTCTATTTCTCTTGTTATTGCTGTAAGGGCTGTTACATGTTTATTTCTGTCCTTATAATCAGCACTCTTTATGTTCCACAAGCAAGGTTTTTGACGGTACATATCAATTATCCATGCTGTATCTTCCCTGGACCACTGAACGTTTCCTCCTTCAGGTACACTTGTAGAAGGACCGCCAGACATGCTGATATGCACAGAACACTTTGAATGCGAGATAGATTCCTACTTAATTACGAGGACACATTTAGTGTTTCGCATCATACCACTCGAAACAGTTTCTGGGGTTTCCTGCAAACTCACAGACATTTGCCCGCTAGTTTGCCCCCAGTCTCCTCGCTTCTGACGTCACCTTCGTGCCTGCCACTCAACCTCCTTCCTATTGTATTGGAACGGGATCTGGTATCACTGTTTGCCCGTCGAGCATGCTCGATAGTGTGGACACACCTTAAATTAGTGAGCCAGGGAGGAACAAACAGTAACTCACCTGACGCCTGCTGTCGTGTGGCGCTGGCATGGAGAGAAGACGTGAAACTCTCCAGGGCCATGATACCAGAGGGGGAGACAGGCAGGCGAGGTGATTCTGATAATGAGAGGAGGGACGTGTGATGCATTTAGGTCTCAGAAGCACTTAAATGAAGAGAGATGAATTTAAAAGCCGTTAAATGAAGGGATGAGTGTAAGAGATAACGTGTCATGTACTGGGCAGTGATGACATTTAATTGGAAATAAGGAGCTTGACAAAGTGATGATTATGAAGGTAACGTGTGATTTACTAAGTGACGCTAGATAGGACAAGCAGGTGCACTAACTGGTGGTGACTGTGGTGTTAACATGTGATGTGTTATGCTAGACAATACCCGGAAGCGAGCACATGATCATTATGTGACAGTGTATCATGTATTTTATTGGACAAAGATCCAGCAGATGGGAAAAAGGATCTAGACCAAGTATTAGTGATCGTAATGGTGTGATTGAGAGGAAGGAGAGGGTAAAGCCAGACTGAGAAGAGGAAGCCCATTAACTTCACCCACACGCCTTCAGTCTTACACTCATTTTAACAGTTTATTAACCCTTTTATTGGTATGGCTGGCCTTCGCTATCTTTTCTATCACTGTAAAAGTTGATTGCATGGAGACACACGAGAGAAAAGAAATAAAACAAGGTTATTTTTGTGTTTTTTCCCCTGAAGAAATATTAACGAGGGTCTAGCACAAAAATAGTATCTAAAAAGTACAGGTATTATAGTGTCTGGTCGCATGGCAGGGAGGGTAAGGAGAGCCGCACTGCCAGTACAGCCGTCAGGAAGCCAATCCCGTATATTTGCCTGTTAATCCTGTCATCAACTCTGGTTCGAACTAACCGAACATAATTCGAACAGACCGAACATAATTGAACCATACCACAAACAACCAAACACGACAGGTATTAAAGGGGAAAATTTTGTCCAGTAGTGAAAGGCTTAAAAAACGTTGATACAAAAAAGTGTGGCGGTTAACGATGCAAAGATTGGCAGGGCACATACTACACAATATATATATATATATATATATATATATATATATATATATATATATATATATATATATATATATATATATATATATATATATATATATATATATATATATATATATATATATATATATATATATATATATATATATATATATATATATATATATATATATATATATATATATATATATATTTTTTTTTTTTTTTATGTAGGAAGGATACTGGCCAAGGGCAACAAAAATCTAATAAAAAAAATGCCCACTGAAATACCAGTCTTGAAGGAATTCAAGTCATAGGAAGGTGGAAATACAGAAGCAGGCAAGGAGTTCCAGAGTTTACCAGAGAAAGGAATGAATGATTGAGAATACTGGTTAACTCTTGCATTAGAGAGGTGGACAGAATAGGGGTGAGAGAAAGAAGAAAGTCTTGTGCAGCGAGGCCGCGGAAGGAGGGGGGGCATGCAGTTAGCAGGATCAGAAGAGCAGTTGGCATGAAAATAGTGGTAGAAGACAGCTAAATATGCAACATTGCGGCGGTGAGAGAGAGAGTGAAGACAGTCAGTTAGAGGGGAGGAATTGATGAGACGAAAAGCTTTTGATTCCGCCCTGTCTAGAAGAGCAGTATGAGTGGAACCCCCCCAGACATGTGAAGCATACTCCATGCATGGACGGATAAGACTCTTGTACAGAGTAAGCAGCTGAGGGGGTGAGAAAAACTGGCGGAGACGTCTCAGAACGCCTAACTTCATAGAAGCTGTTTTAGCTAGAGATGAGATGTGAAGTTTCCAGTTCAGATTATAAGTAAAGGACAGACCAAGGATGTTCAGTGTAGAAGAGGGGGACAGTTGAGTGTCATTGAAGAAGAGGGGATAGTTGTCTGGAAGGTTGTGTCGAGTTGATAGATGAAGGAATTGAGTTTTTGAGGCATTGAACAATACCAAGTTTGCTCTGCCCCAATCAGAAATTTTAGAAAGATCAGAAGTCAGGCGTTCTGTGGCTTCCCTGCGTGATATGTTTACCTCCTGAAGGGTTGGACGTCTATGAAAAGACGTGGAAAAGTGCAGGGTGGTATCATTAGCATAGGAGTGGATAGGACAAGAAGTTTGGTTTAGAAGATCATTAATGAATAATAAGAAGAGAGTGGGTGACAGGACAGAACCCTGAGAAACACCACTGTTAATAGATTTAGGAGAAGAACGGTGACCGTCTACCACAGCAGCAATAGAACGGTCAGAAAGGAAACTTGAGATGAAGTTACAGAGAGAAGGATAGAAACCGTAGGAGGGTAGTTTGGAAATCAAAGCTTTGTGCCAGACTCTATCAAAGGCTTTTGATATGTCCAAGGCAACAGCAAAAGTTTCACAAAAGTCTCTAAAAGAGGATGACCAAGACTAAGTAAGGAAAGCCAGAAGATCACCAGTAGAGTGGCCTTGACGGAACCCATACTGGCGATCAGATAGAAGGTTGTGAAGTGATAGATGTTTAAGAATCTTCCTGTTGAGGATAGATTCAAAAACTTTAGATAAGCAGGAAATTAAAGCAATAGGACGGTAGTTTGAGGGATTAGAGCGGTTACTCTTTTTAGGAACAGGTTGAATGTAAGCAAACTTCCAGCAAGAAGGAAAGGTAAATGTTGACAGACAGAGCTGAAAGAGTTTGACTAGGCAAGGTGCAAGCACGGAGACACAATTTCGGAGAACAATAGAAGGGATCCCATCAGGTCCATAAGCCTTCCGAGGGTTTAGGCCAGCGAGGGCATGGAAAACATCATTACGAAGAATTTTAATACGAGGCATGAAGTAGTCAGAGGGTGGAGGAGAGGGAGGAACTAGCCCAGAATCGTCCAAGGTAGAGTTTTTAGCAAAGGTTTGAGCAAAGACTTCAGCTTTAGAAATAGATGTGATAGCAGTGGTGCCATCTGGTTGAAGTAGAGGAGGGAAAGAAGAAGAAGCAAAGTTATTGGAGATATTTTGGGCTAGATGCCAGAAATCACGAGGGGAGTTAGATCTTGAAAGGTTTTGACATTTTCTGTTAATGAAGGAGTTTTCGTCTAGTTGGAGAACAGACTTGGCATGGTTCCGGGCAGAAATATAAAGTGCATGAGATTCTGGTGATGGAAGGCTTAAGTACCTTTTGTGGGCCACCTCTCTATCATGCATAGCACGAGAACAAGCTGTGTTCAACCAAGGTTTAGAAGGTTTAGGACGAGAAAAAGAGTGAGGAATGTACGCCTCCATGCCAGACACTATCACCTCTGTTATGCGCTCAGCACACAAAGACGGGTCTCTGACACGGAAGCAGTAGTCATTCCAAGGAGAATCAGCAAAATACCTCCTCAGGTCCCCCCAACTAGCAGAGGCAAAACGCCAGAGGCACCTTCGCCTAGGGGGATCCTGAGGAGGGATTGGAGTGATAGGACAAGATAAAGATATGAGATTGTGATCGGAGGAGCCCAACGGAGAAGAAAGGGTGATAGCATAAGCAGAAGGATTAGAGGTCAGGAAAAGGTCAAGAATGTTGGGCGTATCTCCAAGACGGTCAGGAATACGAGTAGGGTGTTGCACCAATTGCTCTAGGTCATGGAGGATAGCAAAGTTGTAGGCTAGTTCACCAGGAAGGTCAGTGAAGGGAGAGGAAAGCCAAAGCTGGTGGTGAACATTGAAGTCTCCAAGAATGGAGATCTCTGCAAAAGGGAAGAGGGTCAGAATGTGCTCCACTTTGGAAGTTAAGTAGTCAAAGAATTTCTTATAGTCAGAGGAGTTAGGAGAGAGGTATACAGCACAGATAAATTTAATATGAGAATGAATATATATATATATATATATATATATATATATATATATATATATATATATATATATATATATATATATATATATATATATATATATATATATATATATATATATATATATATATATATATATATATATATATATATATATATATATATATATATATATATATATATATATATATATATATATATATATATATATATATATATATATATATATATATATATATATATATATATATATATATATATATATATATATATATATATATATATATATATATATATATATATATATATATATATATATATATATATATATATATATATATATATATATATATATATATATATATATATATATATATATATATATATATATATATATATATATATATATACATATATATATATATATATATATATATATATATATATATATATATATATATATATATATATATATATATATATATATATATATATATATATATATATATATATATATATATATGTAAAGAGTACTCAGCTCCCAGGCCATCCGGTACGCCTTTTTTTTAATATATGTATTTATCATTGGGGATATTTAATGACACTCAGTCCACCCACCATCACCACCTCCACGGCAGCAGGTCTTAGTCAGCAGAGCTCCTCAGGCAATCACCTTCACTCGCGTGCCCTTCCTCGTCTTATTATCGAACATTCGTAACTGACCAGCAGCTTGACATGACCTTTTATAACTGGTCAACCGATGTTTCATTAGCGGCGACCTCATTTCTGCTGATTTCTTGATAGCCCATCACGAGCTCCGCCGCCATTCCCTCCAGCCCACACTTGCCGCCGCCACACACACACACACACACGCTGCTTTCATCGTGGTGAGTTGCGGCCTGACAGCTTCCTATAACCATCCTGAGCTTGGTGCCCGCATCCCGCAGTGTGTGTCTCACACACCCCGTGACCTCGGCGGCTCGGGAAAGGTCCAGGCAACGTCCTTTTGGGTGTTCGCGGGATTGTGAAATGTTGCTTGTGTAAAGTGTTAAGAATAAGACTTTGGCCGGGATGGTGTTTGTGAGGAATGTGTGATTCTGCTTTGTTGCTTAGTGTGCTGTTGAGTTAAGTGGTTTGGGAGGATGGTAGTGTTGTGGTTGTTAAAGGGTAGGTTGTATTGCATTGAATCGGATAGTAGTAGTAGTAGTAATAGAAACAGTAGTAGTAGTAGTAGTAATAGTAGTAGTAGTGGTAGTAGTAGTGGTGGTGATGGTGATAGCAAGGTTAAGGAGGAGGAGGAAAAGCGACAATGATGATGTCAATGATTATAACAACAGCAATATTAATGAGTGATAATGTTTGAGTCGCACAGAAGCATATACATTATAACATTAAAGAGATAAAAAAATAATTGACGGAGAGATAACTATAATCATTATAAACATAGATACAAAAACAATTACAATTACAACAAATACCAATATGTAGACATCAAAGCATTTTACAGGTAGGCAGTGTTGATGATGAGCCGCTTCATTAAAACTTGCTCTGCTGTTGTTGATGATCCCCCTTCTTGACTAAACACACTGACACATTCCTTCTTGCTCCACAGCCACCTCCAAGCATTGCACTGCCTAGAAATTAGTACATATAATCTTTTAATTTCCCTTTTCTCTTTCTTGTCTATGTTTATAAAGATTTCATTGTTTTTATTCCTGGGAACTGAGTGATAAATAGAATAGAAACTGCTAAATCCAATCTCTTATTTCATTTTTTCTGCTTCTTGTTTATGTTTATAAAAAAATATACTTGTTCTTATTGCTGGGAATTGGTAAATCTTTTCATTGTTGGAAATTGCTAAATCTAATCTCATGACTACTAAATCTAATCATTGCTGGGAATTACTAAATCGAATCATTGTTACTGTTGGAAATTGCTAAATCAAATCTTTTCATTCACATTTTTCTTTCCTTTCTATCCTTATCAAGATTGCATTCCTCTTAGTGCTGGGAATTGTCGTATATCTCGTTGGAAAAGGTAAACATTTCCAAACTGCTTCCCGAACCAGGATCCTCGAGCACCAAGAGCCTCATCCGCAACTCAAGCAGGCCCCGGGGACTTATCTGTCATGCATGAGTCACGAGTTCGGGTTTGTGAGTGTGTCGCCGGTAGGGTTGGCAGCCTTGACACGACACACGGCTTGCACACTCGTTACTTGGGTTTTATATTGATGAGCACGAAATAATACTGTCACAGTAGAGGCTCCAGAGAGAGAGAGAGAGAGAGAGAGAAGGGGGGTTTAATCTCTCTCTCTCTCTCTCTCTCTCTCTCTCTCTCTCTCTCTCTCTCTCTCTCTCTCTCTCTCTCTCTCTCTCTCTCTCTCTCTCTCTCTCTCTCTCTCTCTCTCTCTCTCTCTCTCTCTCTCTCTCTCTCTCTCTCTCTCCCTCTTGCTTTAGCTGACAACTGTAATGAAGTATCTCTATCTTATGGTGTCTGACGCTATTTGCGTAGTAAATTAATCAAATCAAATTAATCTCTCTCTCTCTCTCTCTCTCTCTCTCTCTCTCTCTCTCTCTCTCTCTCTCTCTCTCTCTCTCTCTCTCTCTCTCTCTCTCTCTCTCTCTCAACAGAGGAACTTTAAGGTAAATTAAAGAATTATAGCAAAAGGAGCGTACTAAGATTGTTGGAGGAGGAGGAGGAGGAGGAGGAGGAGGAAGATGACGAGGAGCAGGAGGAGCAGAAAGAAGAAGAAGAGCAGGAGGAATAAAAAGACAAGGAGCAGCAGGAGGAGGAGAAGGAAGAAGAGTTGACAGGAAGCGGAGGTGAATCACCGTAAACTCTTTTATATACAATCTTTTGAAAGGAACGGGATCCTTATGAAAACCTTTGTAGTGCTTCTGTAGTTAGTGGCAGCTTTCATAATCACGTGACTCAAGTAAGGTAACAAGAGCCCTGCCATCACTAGTTGCCGGAAGTGTGATATAACATGCGGGATTATGTAACACTGATAATTTCTTTTTTTACATTTTTTTTTTTCTGTACGTAGATTAAACATTAAGTTTTCCAGATTTTTTTCCGTTTTTCGCAAAGTGCAGTGTTTTTTTTTTTCTATAACTTCTTGATAGCCTGCTCTCTCTCTCTCTCTCTCTCTCTCTCTCTCTCTCTCTCTCTCTCTCTCTCTCTCTCTCTCTCTCTCTCTCTCTCTCTCTCTCTCTCTCTCTCTCTCTCTCTCTCTCTCCGTCTACAGTTATTATATGTTCTGTCCACGAACCTGAGGACATATCGCATCCTAAACAAAACAGACGTTCCCTTCCCGTCTTCACGTCTGAAAGTTGCAATATTTACTTTTTTGTCATCGAGCACAGCAGGCGATGTTTCTGGCGCTGGTGTGTTTGATAAAGCAACTGTTTGAGATTCCAGATTCTGCTTTTGAACGCGAAGGTTTAATGAACCGATGGAAATTTATTGCATGTTTTCTTACTTACATCTCTCCTGTGTGCCTTCATTGCGTAGCTTTTCAACAGGTCTGCTCCTTCAGTGTCCCTCTTGTCATCTAAAAAATTACTTAGCCCACAACATTACGTATGCTAAGATCACCACCTTGCCTCCGTTTTCTTCGTCCCTTCATTTTCATTCTTGTCCTTGTCACTGTCGTCCTCCTTGACCTCCTCCTCCTCCTCCTCCTCCTAGCTCTTGTTTTTGTTGTTGTTTTTGTTGTTATTGTTCTCCTTCTCTTCCTCCTCCCCCTTCACCACCACCACCACTACCACCACCACCACCATCACCACCCACATCCCCTTTACGGTGCCACCAATCCCCTGAACAAACATCACCATCCTTCACGTAAGCCCATAACTCAACGCTAACACCTGCCTCCCCATGGTTCCTGCAGCAGAGGGAGGTGTTCGACGCGCTCTTCTTCACCACCTGGTTCTGCACGGCCTGGACGGGGCCTCGCCTGTCATCCCTGCTTCACGAGGGACAAGGACTCACTCAAGATCTCCCTCAAAACCATCGCGCAGAATTTCAGGGACCGCGGCGTCACTTTCAGTAAGTTGAGAGAGAGAGAGAGAGAGAGAGAGAGAGAGAGAGAGAGAGAGAGAGAGAGAGAGAGAGAGAGGGAGAGAGAGAGAGAGAGAGAGAGACTTAAGTTGTTTTCATTTCTGGATGTGCGTTGTAATCCCACGCTCAGGGCGGCACAACAGCAAGGAGAGGCATGTCCCGAGCCCCGCCTAAGGACAATGTCTCTCTGGGGGATTTTTAGGGATAAGCCGCTCGAGCTGACTGCCGCCTTGTTGTCCTGGGCACTGCTGAGACCGAGGGCAGGGAGGGAGGGAGAGAGGCAGGAAGAAAAGGGACTTAGCTTGGAGGAAGAGCTTGTCTGTGTTTTATCTCTTCGTAGGGATGATTGTTTCAGTAGGGGAATGAATTTTATTTATTTATTTGCTCCGAGAGATCCGAACGCGATACATACAGTTACATGTGTGTGTGTGTGTGTGTGTGTGTGTGTGTGTGTGTGTGTGTGTGTGTGTGTGTGTGTGTGTGTGTGTGTGTGTGTGTGTGTGTGTGTGTGCGTGTGTGTGTGTTTGCGTGCGAGGCAGCATCACAACACACACAGAGGCTGAGTAGTGGTGCTACATCCCTGAGAGAGTGTCACGGGGACTAAGGCGGTTATGAGATGAAAGGTGGGAGAGAACTTCACACTCCAGAATAAATTCCAGCGCCTGATGTGAGAGAATCGGGAAGGTGTGACGTCACCTTCAGAAATCGCAGCGATCGTGCCTCAGCCATGTAAGTGAAGCAAGAGTCGAGGGCAAAGTTGCCTTGATTTGGCTTGGCAGGTTGTCAGCACGGCACCACTTGGTATTATTCTAGCGACACATTATGAAATTCCATCCAAGTCAGCTGCCGTTGAAGGATAAATGACAAGAAAGAATATTTTCCTAGCAATAAAAAAAATCAATGTGTTAAATCAGAAGGATAGAAGGACACGATAGAAAATTTGTAATATATTAATGGTGAAGTATTACGAAAAGACTCAACTAAAATAGCTCTCTTAACAGATGCTAGCACTGCAGAGAGAGAGAGAGAGAGAGAGAGAGAGAGAGAGAGAGAGAGAGAGAGAGAGAGAGAGAGAGAGAGAGAGAGAGAGAGAGAGAGAGAGAGACTGAAAAATAATTGGGGATTATTTTACTAGCTTTGGGGCACAACCCACCAGAGGGGCACAACCCACCAGAATAATGAAAACTGACATGAAAAAAAAAACTCTTTATTTTCTAAGGACTGAAAGATGGACGATTATTGATTATTGTTGGTAAAAGCAATATTTTCAGTGGGGAGAGAAAGCAGTAGTAGTTTTCTGTCTTGAATGCGCGAGGATCATATTGTAGTGTAATATGTTGTTATCGTCCAAAGTTTTAATGTGTTAGGTACAGACAGGAAGGTCTCATGCGTGTAATCAATAATAGTTCAGAGGAAAGGAGGAACAGCAGCACTAAGAAGGATGAGGCTCCGTCAGAGAAACACAGTACAGAAAAGCTCCTGGCGGGGTAACTAGAATGACTGGGTTTTAGAAGATCATGGATGTTGCCTGCAGGATGAAGGGTCTCGGCTCAGGCTCGATGAACAGAATAAGACAAAGGCAAAGTTGACTGGACAAAACTACGGTGCCAAAAATACGTTTAAATGAGCAAGACAAGAGAGAAGTGCGGATTGTACTGATGCAGGACTGATGAACATTAGACACTGTGTTCTTGATTAGCAATGGAAGGTCGGGTCAATAGTGTGAAAAACTAGGATGGAAAATATCAGTACAGGTGTGGCTAGAGAACACAGTGTTCCAGGAAGTAAAAATATCGAAAAATATGAAAGAACCATTGTATAATAAAACTTTCTGTTGTGGAAGATCGGGAGTAAAGCTGATGAAAACTGCGTCATGATCATCATCATTATCATCATCATCATCATCATCATCATCATAAAATAAGGAAAGCTTCTGAAAATATTATTGAAAGAATGCAGCGTGTCGAGAGAGATGGAAATCATGGGAGACGCGCACAGTATTTCTAGTGACTGTAATTTATGCTTCTCATTCTCGATATTTTTTTTATTTTTATCACCAGTTCTACGTTTTTGTGACACAAATATGAAGGAGTGTGCGAACGATAAAGTTTCACAAAGCAAAAAACACTTTCGGCAGAAGCAAATTAAAGGCAGAAGGGAGTGAGGGGATGCGGGGCCACTTACCTCGGTGCAGTGGTTGGCGCTGAGGTGACGCGTGGTGTGGTGACTGCATCCTAGAGATTTTACCTGGTTTACGTTCCAGATGTGTGTGTGTGTGTGTGTGTATGTGTGTGTAAACGATAACTCAAATCGATCATTTCCTCACGTCGCTTACACTCAAGAATTTGACATGTTAATAGAGACGTGTCCTTTCATCCCTCGAGGAGTGACGCCCGCTTGCCTCCCGCTCCAGCACGGCAGGCAAAGAAAACGAGAGTCTGTTCCCCCGCCTCCCCTGGAGCACCTGTTGCAGCCCCGCAGGATTACAGACTTGCAGACTGGAAAGTTCTGCATTAATTTTACCGAATCTCGTAATCTCTTGGTAAATAGGAATCGGCGAGCAACAAGCGACCTTTCCTGGTTATTCATCATGATTCGAGATCATGATCTTAAATGTAACTTGTTTATCAATGAACCTTATATTTACATGTGACAGAATAGTCAGGCGTGGAGGGAAGAGCGCCTGAAGTGTGTGGACAGTGTGAAGACCAGTGCCAAGAAATGCCGGGGTTTTGAAAGCCGGAGAAACTCGGTGATGGTAAACTGTTGACGGTAAAAGATTAATGGGAAACTTTTTGGTGGTGCAAGTCAGATGAAAAATCTTTAAAGGTGGAAAAAAATATGGGATATTTCCGTGATGGAAGAAAGATAAGGAGTTTTTCGAGGCTGGTGACTGGCGGCTGGTCAGTGTGTGTGTGTCCAGCCTGTACTGTAAACAACAAGGCAGCTCAAGCTCCTGAGTTTTCAAGCTGTTTTCAAGTATTCTGCCAGTATTTGGACCACGCAACTACAAAAGCAAGTGTGTGAAGTCCTACTGCCTGTTGTGGTGTGTAGAATTTTGAGGGAGTAGTGGGACTTAGTCTAAAAATAAGTTAAGAATCCAAGCAGCCTGGCAAAACCCTCCCTCAAATCCCTTCCCTTTGTTTGCGCATGCGCACAAGGGTTGTGACGTCAGGACGCCGTTGCCATAGAAACGCGGCGAACTGCTGAACGCCACCATGGCCCGGCAAGTAGCAGAATTACGGAAATTACAAAGACATCAGCTTAAACAAATAAATAAGGATGACTTGATAGACAGCATTTTGTCATACAACGAAGAAGAACAACTCCATACCATCACTGGACAGTTTGCTTCATTAATGCAAGAAATAAATGAACTGAAAGCTATGCTGTCATCTCCTGACAGTGTTGTGAACAAGAGACTCACTGAAATGGAGGCCAGAATTGAGAAGCAAGGACGAATTATAGCCGCACAGCAACAGTTTTTGGAAGCTGTGGACAAGAAGGAAAGAGAGAACAACATAGTCATCCTTGGCGTAACAGAGCAGAATGAGTCACTAGAAGGCGCTACAAACGACGAAGACAAGTTAGAAGTTCTATGGAACAAAATTGGTGTCGAGGACGTCCGAGGAACGCACTGGAGGTTGGGACGTGAAGCCAACAACGGAGAAAGCCGCAGGTCTCGCCCTATACTGCTGACCCTGACGGATAAGGATGTAAGGAGTCGCGTCTTGGAGAACAGCAATCGTCTGAAGAATGCAGGAGATAATGTCAAATCCATCTATATTAAGAAGGATGTTCACCCTAGCGTCAGGAGGGAGTGGAAGAGGTTGCGAGACGTTGAGAGAGAGGAGAAGGAGAAGCCAGAAAATGTTGGGTGCGTTATCCGCCTTGATCCAAGAGAACGTAAAGTGTACAAGGATGGTGAGATAATTGATAGTTGGAATCCTTTGTTTTTTTAGATAATCCACAGCAAGTGAGTCAGATAAAGATAATGTCTTGGAATATAAACAGTGTGCGTACTAAGATGGAGAAAATGAGTGTTAGACAAATGCTGGCCAACTATGATGTGATTGGTCTAAATGAAGTAAAAACTAATGAGCATGTGCATTTCCCCGGTTATGTAACCTTTAGAAGTAAGGCCACACAATCGAGTAACAGGGGAGGCACAGTGGTGCTGGTGAGAAACTGTATCGCCCCGTTTGTTTACGAGGTTGATACCAGTGTTAATGATCAGGTGTGGTTACAGTTTCGAAACATGTATGGTGTTTTGTTTGGTTTCATCTATGTACCACCAAATGATTCCCAATATTATAGTCATGAGTCTTTTGCTGCTATTCAAGGAAAAATCAAGGCCAAGTACATGTGTAATGGTTACATCATGATGGGAGATATGAACGCAAGATTTGGCAAAAGAGTGAGGGAAATTTTACCATATGTACAAGAGCAAGAGAGTCACCCATATTCATACCCACATATAAATGATGATGTCAATGTTGCTAATGACAATGCAGAAGTGTTGTCTTCTATTTGTATGAATAACAAGCTTTTGGTGTTAAACAACCTGAAAACATGTAAGAATAATTTCGTGAGTGACAAAACGTACCGCAAGCGTGATGTATGGATTTCCGAGTTAGATGTATGTATTGTATCACCACAGTTGTTAGACTCTATTAATGATTTTTCAGTGATGCAACGTATCGACCTTCCATCTGACCACGCCCCAATAACTGCCACAGTGAATGTCACAGGGGTAGACCTAGATAACCTTAGTGTACGGGCGTCCACACTTGGTGGACACGCAGCTCTGTTAGGAACGGCAGGAAGATCAAGGTTGGTAAGAAAACCTGTAAGATTCTGTGAGATTGATAAGGAGAATTTTGTGAGACATATAGCACAACAAATGCCATGTATACAAGATGATGATGTGAATTCTTATGTTAACAACCTTTCGGACACTTTGTATACATATGCCAAGAGTAGTGTTGTACTGAATGAGGAAGTGTCGCCTGTCAGTAGAATGGAGTTAGGGAGATGGGAGAGGCTGATGGAGGATGATGACGATGCGAGGGTATGGAAGGCAATTGATTGGAAGGGTAACTATAGTACATCTACGCATAGTGATAGTAATCTACCAAGTGATGCAGAATTTAGGGACCATTTTGAGAAAGTACTGAATCCTGCACGAGAAACTCAAAATTATTTATCAGATCTGTCTACAGATATTAATATTCCTGTGCTTGACGAACCCATCTCTCCCCTAGAAGTACAAAATCAAATAAAAAGGATGAAGGTTAACAAGGCATGTGGGCCTGATGGTATCCCTCCTGGAGTTTTTTCACTTATGTCACCCCAGTGGCTTGTTACTATTGCCACATTATTTAGTTGTATTTTTTCATCTGCTATGTTCCCTTATGCATGGAATAGAGCAAAAGTATTTGTAATATTTAAGAAAGGTGACAAGACTAACACTGATAACTATCGTGGAATAAGCGTCATTAACTCTATAGCTAAACTGTATGAGATGGTACTTTGTGAACGCCTGAATCAGTGGTTCAAACCAGACAGGGAACAAGCAGGGGCGCAGAAGAAGCGTGGATGTATAGAGCATATAGTAACGCTCAGGCTGCTTACCAACACAGCCAGGTTAAAGAAGATTAAGTTGTTTGTGGTATTTATAGATTTCTCGAAAGCGTATGACATCGTTCCAAGGAAAACTCTGTTTACTGTGATGAAGGGTTTGGGGTGCGGGGCCGTGATGCTGGCCGCTATGGTGGCCATGTATCGCACCACGGAAAGTGTTATCGGTGCCGCAGTATTGAGCGCCTCACAGGGAGTCAGACAAGGATCCCCTACCTCTTGCTTTTTGTTTGTAATGTTTGTCAATATGTTAATCAGATCTGTTAAAGGAAAGTGTAGACCAGAAGTATTTATAGAATGGTTAAAAATTTTAATGTTCATGGATGATACAGTATTATTATCAACGAGTAGGGAGAATATGTACATTAAGCTAAGGATATTACAGGAATATTGTAAAGAGTATGGTATGAGGATAAACAGTGCAAAGACGAAATTTTTTGTCATCAATGGTGGGCTAGGAGACAAGGAGCCGTTTAGTGTAGGTGGTACGAGTATGAAAGTGGAACACTGTGATAGTTATATGTATTTGGGTTCACCATTTACGTGTGACGGTTCTGTGTCTTCTGCCGTCAAGGTACATGCAAAGAACAAATTATGTCATGTGTTAAAGTTTATATCGTTTTTAAAGAAGAATAATGATATCCCCTTTATAGTAAAGCGACGTGTGTTTGACGCTGCCCTCCTGTCGTCACTAGTGTATGGTTGTGAGTCCTGGATTGATGCTGACGTTAAACCTGTAGTTAACCTTTATAACTGGGCACTGAAACAACTGTTAGGGGTGAGAAAAACTACTCCTAACGTGGTGTGTTATGTCGAGTCGGGTTATCCATCGCTTCCTGACCTTGTGAAATATAGACAACATAAGTTTTTAAAGAAAATGTGGGATGAGAGGTCCAGTATGAATGATGATCCACTATCTTTTGCAATGAGAAAAGTAATAAACGAGAATACGAATATGGGCAAGTGCGTGAAAGAAATGATAAGAGGGGAAGTACCTGACATGTCTGTGTTATTGGAGAAAGCGAAGTGTTGCATCAGAGATTCAGGTACATCAAGATGTATAGTGTATAAAGACATAAATCCCACATTATCCACACACGAGATTTACACTAAGAGGCAAATCTTAAATGAGTTTCATAGACTGGATTTTACAAGGTTTCGATTATCTGGCCACACTCTAGCTATAGAAACAGGGCGATGGAATAGGCGAGGACGTGGCCGCTTACCGCTGGAGGAGCGGCTGTGCAGTTGTGGTGAGATACAGACGGAGAGACACGTACTGGAGAACTGTACTCTCACCCAACATCTAAGGAATAACTATAGATACGAAACAATGGAAGATGTATTTACAAAATGTACAACTAGCGGGATGTGTAATGTAATTTTCGATGTACTTAAAGTATATAAATAAGGAAATCTAAATGAATGCGAATAATTTGTATGATATCTGGTAATGTCTATTTTTGGGTAGAGAAAAAATTTTTTTATTTTGTATTTTGGGAGTTCTTTTGCTGCATTGCAAGAATATTTATTTAATGATTTAGAATATTGTGGACTACAATTATTAATGGACTACTGCTGTGGATATTTTTTTGTATTTTAGTTTTTGTTTTAGTTTTGTTTGCTGTAATATGATTGTGTAGTCAATAAATCTATCTATCTATCTATCTATATCTTCACTCCATGGAGAGAGTTCTGAAAGTTGATAAAATAAAGACACGTATAAAGAAAGTATAGAAGAATGAAAGCAGCGTTAGTTAAAGAGTGGAAGGTTTTCATCACATCACTGGTTCACTTCAGGCTGAAACACTAGCAAAGGCAAACAGTTACATCGAAAACAAACCACCAGCCAGGGACGCTCAGTGCAAACTGGATAACAGCCAATACCTGCCGTGAAATTACCTAGTGCCGCCGCCGCCCTTCACGCCACCACGCCTCAGGACGCACCATTATAATGTAAAAAAAGAAAAAAAAATGCAAATATGAATCCAAAGGGCTTTCAGATATACAAGTGTACGGACAGTGTTCTGTGTTGACGGAGAAAGACGTGGAGAGTGACGGTGGGGAGAATATAGGCGTAGGATTTTTTTTTTTTTTTAAGCAACACTAGTTGCCTACGTATTGTATTGTATCTGCACATGTTGCCGTTGCTGTTATTGCTGCTGCTGCTGCTGCTGCTGCTGCTGATGATGATGATGATAGTGATAATGATAATGTAATGTACTAAGGCTTCAGAGGCGGTTTTTTTTTTTTTTTTGGGGGGGGGTGGGTTGGGTAGCGGATGCAGTAATGCAAACAGGTCTAGCAAACTGATGAATTGGCATTTACTTTGAGAGAGTAGGTGTTGGTGGTGGTGGTTGTGGTGGTGGTGGTGGTTGTGGTGGTGGTGGTGGTGGCGGTGATGGGGGCAGACAATGATGGCCAAGGACAGAAAAAAAAGGTTGCAAATTTTGTAGTGTGCGTCACCGGTCGATAGCTAATCACAAGGAGCCCTACAGGAGAACAAGAGGAAGGGAGAGAAGATGAATGAAGGAGAATCGAGGAGAAACAATGGGAAAGACTGGGAAGGGTTTAGCACTGTACCATAACAAGACTCAACACAGACGCCTTTGTTCGATAGTGCTCAATCATTCACAATCTTAGACTGAAAAATAAATAAAAAGTAAACGCACCGAAGAAAATACACATTAAAAAAATAAAGATGAAGCACACTATCTGAAGACCTGTATTATATTTATACCGATATACTATAAAAAAAAAAATCAAAGGATAAAGTACATTGATATGCTTTATGGCTAAACACAACCAACTCCCTCTTTAAGTGTATCGCAGTGAGAGAGAGAGAGAGAGAGAGAGAGAGAGAGAGAGAGAGAGAGAGAGAGAGAGAGAGAGAGAGAGAGAGAGAGAGAGAGAGAGAGAGAGAGAGAGAGAGAGAGATACGGATTAACACTGAGCACAAGTGTCAAATTATCATCTTGGAGCAGGAAAGTGGTAATATCCTTGGAGAGTCCCGTATGAGATGAGATGAGAGGGAAGAGTGGCAGCAGACCATGAAGCAGCGAATATTGACAAGTGGCATTAATAAACACACACGTCTTGCTCTTCTTTCCCCTTCGCTTGATCGCGTTTGGCTCAACACTCGGGTCTTCCTTGGCTGTCTTCCTGTTGTTCCGTAGGTGTCTCTAATGATGAGGAAGGAAGTACACGCTACGACAAACAATGCTGGAAGTAGTAGTAGTAGTACTACTACTAGTAGTAGTAGTAGTAGTAGCAATGATAATAATAATAGTAATAGTCTGGCTATATTTAATTTATCTGACTATATACCAGGCCGCATCACACACTCTTAGGCCCTGCTGTAAACGAACAGTCTCGTAAACATAATAATAAAAATAATTATGATAATAATAATGATAATAATAATGATAATAATAATAATAATAATAATAATAATAATAATAATAATAATAATAATAATAATAATATAATAATAATAATATTAAGAGTAAGATGATGAAAACAAAAGTAATGACGATAATATTGACTTTTTTTCATCCGGAGGCATATACATCTTATAAGAAACAATTGACACACACAATAATTACAAAATATATTAACAATGGTAAAAGAAATCAATGTTATAGTAAAGTACAACTCAATGAAAAAAATACTAATAATGTTCTATATTAATATGAAAACCAATACTTTCAGAAGCACAGGTGCATTCTTATCAACCATCCTCTGGAAATTGTTAGAGATCATTCCCTTGCATTATATAACTACTCCACGTCCTTAATATATATATAAAGTCAACCAATTATGAACCTCTCTCTCTCTCTCTCTCTCTCTCTCTCTCTCTCTCTCTCTCTCTCTCTCTCTCTCTCTCTCTCTCTCTCCCTCTCTCTCTCTCTTTCTCTCTCTCTCTCTCTCATGGCGGAGGCTAAAGATAGACAGGTTTACTGCACAGACATACTAGATTCGCATTTATAATCGTTGTGATGTTTTATTTCTGCTTATTTTGACAGTCTCTAGTGAAGTTATTGGAGTTTAAAATGGTATTGTCATCATTCTGGTGATAGTTTTATCAAGGAGTGAGAAAATACGTACACGAGCCTAACTAGCCATCTTAGTGAGAGATCGAAGCCTTTAACCCTTTAACTGCTATCTGGTACACCTTTCCTCAATTACTAATCACTCTGAGACATTTCTACTTGTTCTGCAGCCATCTGCAATCTTTAAACTGTGTACAAATTGCAAAATCTATTCTTTTTAATCCCCTTCTTGTAGATGCTTATAAAGATTTCAGGCACTACTTTTGGTGGTGGTAATTGCTTCGTGTCGCAGTGGAAGGGTTAAGAGTCCTGATGAGATGACGAAGCCTTTAATTTAAGAGTACAGGATTCAGACATACATTCATTCATACCTACGTCATGAGTTCCCCCAGGCTAAATTTCACCACTAAGACTCCGCGTTTAAGATGTCGTCCAAAAATAATTTCGCTCTACTTTTCTTTTATATTTGTATTTTATTCTACTTAATTATTCGTTCATTCATTTCTTTCTTTATTTTTTTGCATGGGTGAGATATTCGTGGGGAATCATTTACTCGCATGGAATTTTGTAAGCAGCCGTGCAGTCGCCAGCCAGCCTTACCTATCGTGGCCATGTGAAGGCTGCGTGCGTCCACCCACAAATACCACCAGTGATAAGATGATCCTGAGAGGAGCTGAAATTAGACCTCGCAAGATAAACCAACAGACAATGGAACTTTCCCTCTCTCCCCTCACTCCTGTGCTCCCCGTCAGCCTTTCTTGCCTCGGGAAATGAAGCACGGTACATCCTTCAAGAACCATATTCATAAACCCTCTTCTCTTTCACCACCATCATTTTTAAAGGCCACAGAGATGATTAGCTCCCAAGCCCATGGTCGCGAGGTTGTTTCTGGGAATCGATGGACCACCTCAGAAATCATGAATCGGTTGTAATTATATTCGATATAATTATGATTTTAACCTAGATTATATAATCTGTATTGTTAATTATGATTAGTTAGTGTAATATGTAAAAAATAGGCGTTAATTAACACACGTACACACACCTAGGAACGCCAGGTCAGGCCAGGATTGCTATTAGGGCTGCAGCCAAAGGAGTGATGAGAGTGCTGCTGGCCAGTGTTGGTGTCTTCACTCCACGCAGCGGCTCAGTGGAGTTTATCGTGTAACAAGAGTGACGGTTAGTATTGTAAACATGCGTGTGACAAGTCAGTAGAATAAACATGCATGTGGAAAAAAAAAAAAAAACTTGTATAAAATAAAGGTGCATTAGAGTGAAACGTTTCCCATCCCGCCACAAGTTCACTTCAGGCTGCAAAAATCGAAAAGCTCACGGCTCTGGCTATCGTTTTGTTGCAGCTCCGTGAAAACTCGATAGCGGCCAATACCTGCCGGGGAATCATCCCCTTGTTGCGCCGCCGCCCGTGACGTCACCACGAAAAGATACACAGTGCGACAGACAATACTCGTGTAACCTGGAATGAGGCGGAGGTTGCGGCGAAGTGGTCAGCTGTGGCTGTGGCCGCCTTCAGCCCACCCGCCTGACTGCTCCTCTTTGTCACCGAGTCATGGGAAAGTCGAGGTGTTATATATAGTAAACGCCTCGCACCTGCGCCTCCTAAATGCTTAATCCTTTCACTGTCGGATCATTTTTCTTTTTATCATCTGCTACTTTATAGGCGCTCATTTGTGTACAGTGACTCCTCCCCTACAGTTTTTTATTTGCTTTATTCTTTTTAGTAATAGCTGCTGATTACATAGAGCTCGGAAACTGTTAGTAGAAGTGAATAGATTGACAGTGAACACGTAACACACAGTGTGTGTGTGTGTGTGTGTGTGTGTGTGTAAAGACGGCACCCTAATTAATGAAGCAGATTCCCTGCCTGTATTTCTAACAAAAGTGCCAAAAGAAATGTTTCACGATACACCGTATCTTGAAACATTTCTGCCCGCACCCTGACTACTTTCAAGAGGCTGTAGTTGAAATTACACGAGTTTTAAGAGTGTTTCTGTGGTTCTAGTTACAGACTGGTAAGGTCTCTACAGCATCAACGGGAGAACCAGTCTTGAAAACCCGGGTAATTATTTCTGTGGCCTTTGAAAATAGTCTGGTGAAAGAGCAAGGCCTTTCAGAATACAAGCACATAACCTTGCTTCATGAAAAACAAGTGCATTCATGATACCTAAGACTGCCTTGCTACATTCCCCCAGTGACTAATGTATCTTGTTTTTTTCTTTATCTCGTAGCATTAGTCTGTCTGTCATTGATGAAAACACCCGCACTACATGTATTACGTTATTTCATTAGTCTCAAGTCGCTATTTCAAGTCTATATAAGCCTCAATAAATACGAGAGCTGTGGTGGTGGTCTGCTTCCCGTCTGCCAATCAGAGCGTTCTATTTTTCCGTTTTCTTTCGTATTCTTCGTAAAGCTCACGCATCCTTCATTTGTCGTTACTTCTTGCCTCACAGAGTATTGGTAAGTGTCTTCTACTGGTAATAATAACCGTGATTCTATTATTTTGTATCATTACAAGTAGTATTGCGAGAGTGGCTCCGTTCTTAGTGACAATTACCTCAGCACAGCCTTCACCAATCAGCGCCAAGTATTCAAGTCACGTGATACTCTCTCCTCGCCGTCTCCTCAGCCATTCACCCTGCGCCCGCTGACGTGACGAGTCCCCGGTTGTGTTACGGCGGTGAAGCGGTTTTGCGTCTGTCCCTGGCGGGCATGTTGTGGTGGACTGCGGTGTGGAGGGAGAGGTGGATGTGAGTATGGCCTGGTGGTGGATAGGGAGGAGTGGATAGTGGAAGAGAGATGTGGAGAGTAGGATGGTGGAAGGGGGAGGTGGAGGTGGCTATGGCGGACGTGACTGGGTTGAGGTGGTGGTTGTGGTGGTGTTTGGTATGGTTGGAATGGTTGTAGAGGGTGTTGCTAGTGATGGTGAACGTGACTGGCTTATGTTAAAGGTGGTTGTGGTTGTTGGGGATGGTGGTGGTTGTGTGACAGTGGTGGGTGCAGCGGACGCAACGGTGTTGTGGTTGTTGGGTGTGGTTGAGGATTACGATGGTGGTGGTGGTGGAGGTGATAGGTGGCGGTGGTCGTAGTCGGAGCGGGCTAAGCGGTGGTGGTGGTGGTGTAAAAAGGTGTTTATCGGACGGAGTGGAAGTGGTGGTGGTGGCGGTGATACGATTATCAGGGATGAGAGAGAGAGAGAGAGAGAGAGAGAGAGAGAGAGAGAGTGTGTGTGTGTGTGTGTGTGTACTCCTATAATCAGCAAATTGCAGTCACTCGTTCGCTTGTTTCACCTCCCTGTTTCAGGCCTTCTCTCCCCTTCCCTTCCTCCCCGCTCCCTTCCTAACCTGCCCGCCACCCTCTCCCCGCTTTTTCCTGCCTGTCCTCCCCTGCTCCTCGTGTCCCAGGTGAGTGTTGCCTTATTTGAGTCAATGTATAATGGTTTTTATTTGAGATTGAAGCTCCACACGTAATGAAAGGTAGTAATCTGTGGTTTTGTATACTATTATTGGACTATTTATGTAAACTTACAATAGAAAATTAATTCTATTAGGAAATGTGTGCATATTTAAACAATTTCATCAATATAATGACCTGTGTGATGTGACGTCAGTGAGAGAGAGAGAGAGAGAGAGAGAGAGAGAGAGAGAGAGAGAGAGAGAGAGAGAGAGAGAGAGAGAGAGAGAGAGAGAGAGATTGACAGCAAATGAAGCAGTATTTTAAATTTCCTGGCTCTGATGATGAATGTTATATGACTGAGGCTGTAGTTAAGTAAGTTGAGAAGCTGAGCAGATAAATATGAGTACACCACCTGTCTGTCTGTCCGTCTTTCAGTCAGTCAGTCAGTCTGTTGATGAAGGAATGGTGGAGAGACCAATATGTGTCTGTCTGTCCGTCTTTCAATCAATCAGTCAATCTGTTGTTGGATGACTTCTGGAGAGAGCAGTCTGTCTGTCTGTCCGTCTTTCAATCATACAGTCAGTCAGTCAGTCAGTTGATGGAGGAATGGTGGAGAGACCAATATGTGTCTGTCTGTCCGTCTTTCAATCACACAGTCAGTCAGTCAGTCTGTTGATGGATGACTGGTGGAGAGAGCAATCTGTCTGTCTGTCCGTCTTTCAGTCACACAGTCAGTCAGTCAGTCAGTTGATGGAGGACTGGTGGAGAGAGCAATCTGTGTCTGTCTGTCTACGTGATGCTTCCCTCCGCCGTTTCATTATGTAGACAAAATACATGAAAGGGAAATATTGGTCTTATGGACAGGTGTGGTGGTGGTGGTGGTGGTGGCGCCATTAGTAGTATTCAGGTGTCATACCTGTAACGTAATAAGGAATGAAGGCAGGACGTATGCGATGGCAGCTTGAAGGTAACAATTGGTGATGGAAGGTGGTGGTGGTGGTGGTGGTGGTGGCAGGGGCTGTGAGGGCTGCCTGTTACCACCACCTTCACTATCCCAAGCGCACATCTCTCGCTGACCCTTCGCTCCCCCGTTCTTTCCCTGCCCTCAATTAATCCCCCCCCCCCTCTCTCTCTCTCTCTCTCTCTCTCTCTCTCTCTCTCTCTCTCTCTCTCTCTCTCTCTCTCTCTCTCTCTCTCTCTCTCTCTCTCTCTGCAGACGAGTGCAGTTGTGTTTTGAGTCAGTTTTTCTAAAGTTTGTGAAGTGGTTGGCGTGGGTGGCAGGGGCGTGGAGGGCGTCACGCTGGTAGTGTAGAAAAGAAAGCGAGAGAAAAGTGATGCGTCACTGGTGTTTAATACCTGAGTGAAGTACTGGCGTCGTAAAGACCATTTCTGTCCATTGTGATTTCTGAGTTTAAGTAATGAGGCTTTGTAATGGGTCGTTTATCATTTATTTTATTTTTCACGTGGACAAAAATTGTGCTTACTTTATTTATATATATATATATATATATATATATATATATATATATATATATATATATATATATATATATATATATATATATATATATATATATATATATATATATATATATATATATATATATATATATATATATATGTTACAGTCAATACCTGAATCCAGACAATTTGTAAAGTGACTTATTTTTTCAGGCAATTTGTGAACTGCCTAACCTAACCTAACCTAACCTAACCTAACCTAACCTAACCTAACCTAACCTAACCTAACCTAAGGTTAGGTTAGGTTAGGTTAGGTTAGGTTAGGTTAGGTTAGGTTAGGTTAGGCAGTTCACAAATTGCCTGAAAAAATAACCTAACCTAACCAGGCAGTTCACAAATTGCCTGAAAAAATAAGTCACTTTACAAATTGTCTGGATTCAGGTATTGACTGTAACATATATATATATATATATATATATATATATATATATATATATATATATATATATATATATATATATATATATATATATATATATATATATATATATATATATATATATATATATATATATATATATATATATATATATAAAAGGAAACACAATTTTCCTCCACATCAAGTTGTCATCAAAACTTGCTCCATTCATTCCATTGCCAAACTGAGACCATGTACCCTGACACATTAACAAAAAAATAAATAAATAAAAAAAATAAAAAAATCCCTTCACCTTTCTCTACTGAGAGAGAGAGAGAGAGAGAGAGAGAGAGAGAGAGAGAGAGAGAGAGAGAGAGAGAGAGAGAGAGAGAGAGAGAGAGAGAGAGAGAGAGAGAGAATGGTGGCCAGAGTAAGACGAAGGAGAAAGCAAGTTAAAGAAAACAAATGGAAAGTGAGAGAAAAGCAAGAAAATACAGATGAAAAGAAAATCTGCGGTAAAAATGCACCGCTGAAACAAAAACGAATAAGAAAGTGTAATGAAACGATGAGATAATTTTGTGTTTTTGTGAGCCCGCAATTATGCTGCACCCACCCTCTACCACTACTACCACTACTACTACTACTCCTACCACTGCAATTTATGAGCAGTAGGTGACAGAAACGAAGAAGCGCAAACACCTGGAGATAGGTGAGCTTGATAGGAAGTTACAAGTAGAATATGAAGCAAAACTCAAAGACTCACTGAGAGAACTTGAGAGGACTGTGAAGAACAACTCAAGAACATTACGCCCTAAGTGGACGACCTGTACGAGGCCAAGGTGAGAGTGAGAGTGAGAGGGGAGTAGGTAGGTGACGGATTTGAACTGGAGAAAAATTAGGGTGGAGAGAATTGAAGGTTGTAACTTCTAGGGACATTGGGAGGGAGTGAGAGAGTGAGAGGGGAGTGGGTAGGTGACGGTTTTGGACGTTAGAAAGACTACGGTGGAGAGAGTTATATAAAAAAAAAATGGTGTTATATTAAGTAAAATCAGTCAATATTTAACACGTCAGGCGCCACACGCACCACCGCCGTTACATTTCAGACTATTCAAAGTTGCCGTGTGTACCACTGGCCCAACATTTATCACTTTTCTTCCTTTTTTTTTTTTTAACAATGAATTCCATTAAATAACGGGCAAAAATGAAACGCAAATCTTTTAAACAAATGTTGATTATTAATTATCATAATTTTTAATGAGGCAAATATAATAATGGTAAAATAATGAAAGTATCTTTTGTGAAGTGACATTGTAACTGGTCAAAATACAAAGGTGGAACTCTAAATGTTAATAATAAAACTTGTCTCAGTCACGGCTCAACATATAGATGTAGTATCCTACATCTATATATTGTTTTATTACAAAGCAAATCTGTGATTGCAAAACAACATAACATTTTTACCTACTCTTATTGAAATCATTACTATCATTTCTTGCACAAAGGAGAACTTTTCCTGTAACAAATGAAAGCCTGTGTCCTGTTTGCAGCTGCACAAAGAAAAGGCTTTATCCTTCAACATTCATATAAACAGCTTCTTCATTCCTTGTGTAGTGAAAACAGTGACTCAAGAAATGATTGCAGCAAATGTGTGAAGGTCGCTATTGATGGAGAGAGTGCTTTCTTTCAGAACATGGGAGGCATACATGTACCTTCCCATCACACTGATCACATACACTCTTCACTCTCCTACCTTCTCAAGCTGCACTTGTCCGTCCTTCATTCACACTAAAGATTTGACAGCGCCCTCTGCATCTTTTTCCCGCTCTTCTAGAGTGACCTTGCAATCCAACAAGAAAATGGTGTTCTCTTACCTCCCAGAGAGAGAGAGAGAGAGGGAGGGGGGGCTACAATAGCCCCCCTCCCTCCCCCTCTCTCTCTCAGTTTGTCTGTCCGTTTCTTTTTTTTCTATTTTGTTTAATCTACTACTACTACTACTACTACTACTACTACTACTCGTACTACTACTACTAATCGTACTACTACTACTACTAATCGTACTACTACTAGTACTACTCGTACTACTACTACTACTTCTACTACTACTACTACTACTACAACAACAACTACTACTACTACTACTACTACTACTACTACTACTACTACTACTACTACTAACACATCTACTACCACCACCACCACCACCACCACCACCATCACCACCACTACTACTACTACTACTACTACTACTACTACTACTACTACTACTACTACTACTACTACTATCACCACCACCACCACCACCACCACTACTACTACTACTACTACTACCACCACCACCACCACCACGAATACCACCACCACCACTACTACCACCGCCACAACCACCACTACTACCACCGCCTCCACTACTACCACCGACACTACCACCACCACCACCACCACCACCACTACTACTACCACCGTCACCACTACTACCACCGCCACCACCACCACTACTACCACTACCACTGCTACTACCACCATCACCACTACCACTACTACTACCACCACCACAACCAACACCACCAACACCACCACAACCACCGCCACCACCACCACCACCACCACCACAACAACAACAACCACCACCACCACCACCACCACCACTACTACTACCACTACCGCTGCTACTACTACTACTACCACCACTACCACCAGTACTACTACTACTTTTACTGCTACTACTACTACTACTACTACTACTACTACTACTACTATTGCAGGTGACCCATGAACTACCTCTAACAATGGTGATGAAGAACCAGAAGTGGGTTGTAGGTGACGAGATAACTATCCCAGGTCATCCCGGAAGTGGCGAGGTGACCCCATACAGCTCCACAAGGTCGTGGAGGACACCAGACATAGCCACGTGGTCGCCTACACTCAGCCATCCACCTCACCTGCCCCAGACTGCTACCCGGACACCATCCAGCCACAAGAACCCAGATAAGCACTTCCGGGGTCCTTGGTTGTGGTTAGCTAGCTAGTTTGTTTAGGGGTCACTTGCTGTACATAGGAACCCTCCTCGGTCTGATGCTATTTTTTTTATTTTTATTTTTGAGGTGTAACGCTGTGCTCTACGTGAGAGTGATAGTGTTTATCTTTATTTATTTATTTTTTTTCCTGAAGACCAGTTCTGATGTTATCTTGGAGGTTAACGGAGAAGAGTTCTTCACAACTGTGTTTGTTGTTTTATTTTATTTTTTTATTGGTCACTTTTTGTTTTTTGTTGTGATTGTTATTAATTTTATTTATTTGTATTGAAATATGTGAGTGTGAATGCAGCACAATATATAAAGGTGTGCATTCCAGAGTGAAAGGAAGGCGTGCACAGGGTAGAGTGCACAGGATGCAGTGCCTTGTTTTTATCACCAGACCTTGATTGACTGAAGCAAATGAAAACTTTGGTGTGAGTACCTTACAAAGACACTTGACAATACTAATGTCACCTCACCTCGTGGTTTCACCTTAAACCTACAAACATTGGCTGGACACAAGGTCATAGAAATAATTTATTCTCATTTATTCTCATCTTTACAAATTACAGTCTTTACACATCAAAGTAACTAATCACCTTTATTCATCCACTTGAGGGGGTTGAAGGATCGCTAATCCCATATTAAATTGCCTGTGTTCAACTCGCCTCTCCTCCCTCATTTATTGACCAATTCATTTAAAAAATATTTTGATCAGGAAGGTTGCAAGAAGGATGTCTGCTATCTTTTTTTTTTTTGTACGATAAGTTTTTTTTTCAATGAAAAAGTAAAAAAAAAACTGTGTCAAATATTTACTTTCAAATATTTGTCAGAAATCAAAATCAGTTACAAACAAAAATGACGACAGCAGAATTTGTTCGCCTCTCACAGCTGGATAAGCCGCAATGGCCCATCTGTGTGTAACACTAATAACAACGGAGATCATTTTTATATGCCAAAATCCGCCATTTTAAGTTATGTCAAAGTTTAAGGGATGACTATAATACACCTATTGCAGCTAAGGACTTGAAATTCACATGATATATACATCACAATATGTTGAAAAACAGATATAGATTAATTTAGTTACTACGATCGGTTTTGTACATAGGCCTAAAGTAATTCATGATTTCACCCTTAATTACCCGGGGGGGAGGGGGGAAGGCGGGTGAAAACAATTTTTGTTATATTTCGACTTTTAGATCAAAACCAGTGTTTAACTGTTTGAAATAAATAAAATATTAATGCAAAAGATATCTAATGCAGACACATTGACTATTTCCTAGATTTACGGAAAAATATTTATCTCATTTTTCGTATATAAATTTGAAAAAAATAGTTAGACCTAAAATTACGTACTCTCTAATGTTGTACGCAGCAAAAGAACCAGAGATATTCATAGGAGACTGAGGAAGAACGGGTACGCCAGAAAGAAAAAAACAAAAAAAGTCATGTCTCGCAGCGGGCGAAACCGTGAAATTTCATAACAGAAGACCTCATTACATTAGGGGATATATATATATATATATATATATATATATATATATATATATATATATATATATATATATATATATATATATATATATATATATATATATATATATATATATATATATATATATATATATATATATATATATATATATATATATATATATATATATATATATATATATCAAAACATTACATATATAAAAAATGGGAAAAAAAATGTAGAAAATAAAAAAAAAAAAAAAAAATTCATATCCTGATCGTACAACGACACCCTTGATGCAAAACATGTTTGCGCGCCTGACGATGTTAAGACACACGACACACACTTCCCTTGAGAAAAGATGGTAGCCTTCACGAGTGTCTTACTATTTCTTTGCAGAGCCCCTCTTCTTGATGACGACGCGTACACTGTCAGCTACACTTTGCAGTGTCTCACTTAAATTTTTCTCTATCTTTGTATCTCTCCATTTCAGATAAATTGTTATCTTTCCAAGGGTTGAGGAGAACATGGTCGTAGTTCAAGTGAAGCCACTACAGCCACTCCCTGACAAGCCTTCCACACCGGTGAGTGTTGTTCAAGCATGTATTAGTATTGCTAATTCCTTATTTCCTAGAACATCTACCACTATATAATGGCAATGTCTTTCCAACACAAATAACGTCAAGCAAAAATAAACTCTACACTAACTAAGTGATGAAAAACGTAGCATCATCCGCTGCACAAAACAATACAGCAGCGAAGTGACACTGCCAGGACTTGAACCAACACCTGCCTGCCTCACTGACACCTGCCGTGGTGCCAGGGAGTGAAGAGGCCTGTGCTGCCACCACGCTGAGAGAGGGAGAAAGAGAAGAGCATTAGAGAGGAATGACCGTGGCAGGAAGGATGGTGTGTTAGGTGACTGGTTCAGACAGTGACGGTGGACAGAAGAAATGCTGGAGAATGATTAAACCACAGGTGGTTCATGTTGTAGTTGTTCAAGATTTCGAAGAAAAATTTTTTTTTTTTCCTAGACAGACAGTGGCAGCAGACACACAAGAGACGATGGTGTGGTGGACAAGAAGATGCAGGGAGACAGCAGACAGAATGGAAGCTACAGATGAAAGAAGAGCAGGTCAAGCCATGGCAGCAGACACATAGACAGACAGATTGGATAAGAAAGAAGTATTATTTAGTGAGGTAAGGAACTGTACAACCCTTCACGGTGCTGACTACTTGATAGCAGAGGTGGTTCATGTTGGTTCAGGATCTGGTTTGAAGCTGTTACGTGAAAAGAACATTCTGAGGAACGAGAGGTTGTATTGTCACTTGTCAACAAAGTGGCAGAGTATTGCTATAACATTTATAGCCAAAGCTGTACCAGCTGCCTGAGTGTGTCATGTCCATTGTGTACTTAGTCACCTTTGTCATGTCTACGCTAGTGGAGGAGAGGGAAGAACAAACCTTGAATCGTCCAGGGTTAGAGTTTTTAGCAAAGGTTTGAGCGAAGAGTTCAGCTTTAGAGGTAGATGTGATAGCAGTGGTGCCATCTGGTTGAAATAAAGAAGGGAAAGGAGAAGCAAAGTTATTATAGATGTTTTTGGGTAAGTGCCAGAAGTCACGAGGGAGAGTTAGATCTTGAAACGTTTTGACACTTTCTGTTAATGAAGGAGTTTTTTTTTGGCTAATTGGAGAAGAGACTTGGCATGGCAGAAATGTAAAGTGCATTAGATTCCGGTGATGGAAGAAGGCTTAAGCACCTTTGGTGGGCCACCTCTCTATCATGTATAGCACGAGAACAAGCTATGTTAAACCAAGTTTAACTTTGGAAGGTTTAGGTCGAGAAAAAGAGTGAGGAATGTACGCCTCCATGCCAGACACTATCACCTCTGTTATGCGCTCAGCACAAAAAGACGGGTCTCTGACACGGAAGCAGTAGTAATTTTCCAAGGAAAATCAGCAAAATACCTCCATGTTCCCCCAACTAGTACAGGCAAAATGCCAGTGGCACCTTCCTTTTGTGGGATCCTGAGGAGGGATTGGAGCGATAGGACAAGATACAGATATGAGACTGTGATCGGAGGAGCCCAACGGAGAAGAAAGGGTGACAGCATAAGCAGAAGGATTAGAGGTCAGGAAAAGGTCAAGAATGTTGGGCCTATCTTCAAGACGGTCAGGAATACGAGTAAGGTGTTGCACCAATTGCTTTAGGTCGTGGAGAATAGCAAAGTCTAAGGCTAGTTCACCAGGATGGTCAGTGAAGGGAGAGGAAAGCCAAAGTTGGTGGTGAACATTGAAGTCAGTCTCCAAGAATTAAGATCTCTGCAAAAGGGAAGAGAGTCAATGTGCTCCACTTTGGAAGTTAAGTAGTCAAAGAATTTTTCATAGTCAGAAGAGTTATTTGAGAGGTATACAGCACAGATAAATTTAGTTTGAGAGTGACTCTGTTGTCGTACCCAGGTGGTGGAAAACTCGGAAGATTCAAGAGAGTGGAAAGCAGGTTAAGTCATTGCGCACATGAACACAGCATCCAGCTTTGGATCGAAAATGAGGATAGAGAAAGTAGGAGGGAACAGAAAAGGGGCAACTGTCAGTTGCCTCAGACATCTGAGTTTCAGTGACGAAAGGATGATGAAGCTTAACAGAGGAGAGGCAGTGTTCTACAGATTGAACGCGAATGTTGCAGAAGTTTATGAAGAAAAACTGAGAGGGGTATCAAGACATTTAGGGTCGTTACCAGAAGAGCAGTCTGATCCGGGGACAATTGTGGTCCGCTCACCAGATGGGGTCTCCGAGGCTGGTGTAGGAGTATGTGTGTAATAATTAGGTGCTGGTAGTTGTTTTGTGTGCAGGAAGAGAGATATCTCCATGACTATAACGTTTGGTACGATTGAAAACATCCTTTGGTTTCCACAGATATGTACACACTAGTAGTAACAGTTTTCACCTGTAGCACCAGAAACAGTCTTCCTCACACGAACCGTTTTACTGCCGGGACTTGAAGGCTGATGAAGCAGTGCGGCGGAGGTCACGCCTCTCAGAGTGTTTATACTTGTTGTCAACACCGCCATAACTAATACAAACTCTTTAGTGCAGGTAGTTAAATAACTGCAATCATTGTTCCAGATTCCTAAATTCACAAAGTGCATAAACTCATTCCAAGTTTTTATTGCAGATAATTAAAGTTTTAGTGAAATAATTATTCCTATTCCTAATGTTGTGTGGTGCATTATCTCAGACAGGACCACTGGAAGCTGTCAGAGTGCTGTGGCACGTGGCAAGAACCAAGTGTTCAGGAGCACACACTGTCCCTTCACCAGTCAGCAGGTTACGAAAAACAATGCAGTATTTTGTTGAGTAATCAAAGTAATAAAATGTAAATGATAAAATGTCAGTACTGATTTAGAGTGTCACACTCCACCATGGCAAAGACTGCCGGCTGAGTAATATTCAAGTTGTATTAGTGAGACTCTACTCAATGTTAATTATAAGGCAGGTGTAAAAAAAAATAGTTAAAAATGTATCATAGTACAAGAAAATGACAGTTCAAAATGTAAACATATCTTTAACAAGTAGACTTGAATGGTCATTAAGTAGTACAGCAGACCCTTCCTACAGTAAATTCACTATTATTTGTAGACTGGCCTTATTTGTCTCTCATTATTTTACTTTTCTCATTATTCTGTCTTGTTTTATCATCAATACTTGAGTGCCTTCATTTATCTCTATTATTGTGACTGTTTCTCTCATTATGTTGCTGATGTCTACTCTCATCATCTGACTGACTGCTCGCCTTCACAGGTCTGGGCGGCTTGGAAGCCTCACTACAAACTGAAGACCCGTTCACTTGAAGGACACAGTTGGAGTCGGACACAAGATCCAAAAGGGAGTTATTTTTAAACGAGAGCTTCAGGCAGAAAATTCGAGTGGATTTTCAACTCTAAAAATAACTTTTTTGGGGGGGATATTTTGAACCTTCTTTATCTTGAAAAATAACTGCAGATATCATGACTCTAGCTGGAAATTGACCTGAGCAATGTAGGGTTTGCTGCAGTGAGATTACCAAGGCACGAGTGTCTGGGATTTAAAGATGATGGATATGTGTCCTGTGTGCTGCTGTGCTGGGAGGAGAGGAGCAGCAGCAGTCGTGGGGCTCTGTTGCTGCTGTCACTGGTGCAGCTGTTCACTCCTGCAGCTACCTTCCCTCAACATACTGTGTCTTCCCTCACCTGCAATGAACAACTATGAACAATACTTCTCCTGCGATGAGGAACAGTGAATAACACCTCTCTCTCTCTCTCTCTCTCTCTCTCTCTCTCTCTCTCTCTCTCTCTCTCTCTCTCTCTCTCTCTCTCTCCACAGTATGTCCCCCACAGTATGTTTACAAACCCACAGTGACTCTCCACAGCCCCTCACCAACAATTGTCTCCTTCACACACACACACACAAATGTTAGAATCTTGTAGTGTCTACAACAAGGAATGGAACCGAAATCGACAAGCCAAATTTTCTTCCAGCCTGCGTGAGTGTAGTGAGGCTCAATGTGTGTGTACAAGTGAAGAATATATATTAGATGCTTGACTCAAAAATATGAGGCTTACACAAAAATACAGGACACAACTTGAGTGTGGTGAGTCAAAGGTGAGTCAAAATGCTCAACTTTGAATTAACTTACAACAAAAACTAACTAAATAAAACACACTATAAAGAAATAATCTCATCAATTAACACTGAAAAAAATATATATATACACCAACACAAAATAAATAAATAAATAAATAAATGAAGACTAAATAAAGCAAATTAATCTGAACGCTAACAAACAAACCAACATAGTCGTATATTTTTTAACACTACGGTGAAGAAAGATAATGAAGCTTTAACATTGAGTGAGAGAGAGAGAGAGAGAAATTTGTGGTCTTCCTAAATCTCTCTCTCTCTCTTACACAAACAATAAAAAAAAAAAGTAAATAAACAAAATACAAGCAAATAATAATAGCCGTCCACACCAATCCACATACACCAAGCCATCCCAATCCAGCCAATCACGAGCCAGCAGCAGACACACCGAGAGGATTGGGAGAAAGAGGAAAAAGAAAAAAAATGAAAAATAATGGATACCGGGAGAATAAGAAAAGAATAAGAAAAAAAATGGCGAATCAAGAGAAAAATGAGAAAAATAAAGGAAAAAAATACGAATAAAATCAAAAGGAACAAATGAGGGAAGAGAAAAAATGGGGTGAGGAGGGGAACACTTAGGAAAATAAACCAAACAATAGGGCATTACATTGTGATTACGTATAGCAGGGATGGATTATGAGAGAGAGAGAGAGAGAGAGAGAGAGAGAGAGAGAGAGAGAGAGAGAGAGAGAGAGAGAGAGAGAGAGAGAGAGAGAGAGAGAGAAAAGAGAAGAGATCTGCTCAGGAATTTAATTTTGTGTTGGTGGTTTACGCTCTCTCTCTCTCTCTCTCTCTCTCTCTCTCTCTCTCTCTCTCTCTCTCTCTCTCTCTCTCTCTCTCTCTCTCTCTCCTTACAACAGTTTTGTTTTTCTGTTTTCTCTCGCTCTTATCTTTCATTGAGAGAGAGAGAGAAAGAAACATTATTATTACACACACACACACAAACACTCTTTTCATAGATAAGTTAACGCTTTTAATAATATATATATATATATATATATATATATATATATATATATATATATATATATATATATATATATATATATATATATATATATATATATATATATATATATATATATATAAAACCCTTTCTTTTTACCTTATCTATCACAATAACCCTTTTCTACCTCCTATTCCTTCCCTTCCAAATGAAACCGAACCATTAAGAAGTATCACTTGCTTCTCTCCTGTAACTTAATGAAACGCTCGAACTAATTCATAAGGTGCGCAAAGGAGCTTAATTAATAAACAGGAAAGATTAAAAATGCATTGTGGGGAAAAAAAAGGTGAAATATGAATGAGTTTGAGGAAAGGTGTGTGTGTGTGTGTGTGTGTGTAAGGTAATGAGTTTTTTAACTGAAGAATGTAAGGTATTGGATCCGAAAGCATAAGAGATTGAACGCCCTGAGTGAAGCGGTTACAGGTGTCTATTGTTCCCGTGGTTGATATACTGAGACAACTTGTTCGCCACCTTGCAATTAGAGACGTGGCAGTGAGGCTGGTAGATACCTATCAGCGTCAGCATTTTTAATTGTCTGCGATTTCCTGGGGCAAAGGGGTGTCTTAGCTAAATTTGAAATCGATGTGCAGGAAAAGTACAGCATGAATTGCTGCACAAGTGTATCTAAAATTAAAAACATAACCCTTAATATTAATATTCATACTTACTGGTGTATAATAAGGCTTTGTTAATTGAATTATAAGATAAAACTAAAAATAGGTAATGATTTTTTTTTAAGTAAGTATGAACAGTAAAAATAAAAGGATGTTGATTTCGGCTTGTGCATTTTATCTGGGAATGTTGAAAAATATCAGATATCACTGATACGTCCTGTATATGAAAGTAATCAGTGAAATAAAAAAAAAGAACAGCACCGCTGGCGGACGTACGACGTACTTATCTTGATCATGATTCTTCAGTTAAAAAAAGCGCCGCACGCCGTTAGGAAGGAGTGTAAAGTGTAAACAATAGCCTCTCAGTTCTGCCGATACAAAGGCCTTTACTTTGCTTTACTATATCCAGAATAGGGTATAGCTCGTTCTTTCGGGAATTTTCTTAATTCCGCTGTAGTCCATGATTGTGGCGGTGATGTATCCATTGTGCAGGGTAGTCGAGTAAGCGTGGTCCTGTGTTTTGGTTTGCTCGCTGCCCAAGTACCCGAAGATAGTGATCGTACCGCAAAAATAAAGTCTCTGATACAAAATTATATTTTCTTTACATTAAATGGATTTGCCTGTTGTTTAGTACATGAAAATGCAAGTATATATTAGTATACTTCCATTGAGGTCAGTAGAAAATTACAGATTGCCTGCCTTGATACACTTATAGGCTCTTTTAAGAATATCATCTGAAATTATGAATAGAGGCTCAAACAATGTCATGTGCTGTCAGTTATCACGAAATTAATTGACTTAAAATTTAGACGCATTACTGTGCAACGATACACCTTTGTAAGCTTGTAAAACCTTGCCCCAAAAAATATTTATTTTCCGGCGAGAATTAAAAATTCTGGCGCTATCTGGTATCAAAACGCTCACTGCGACGTCTCTAATTTCCTATACAGGGTGTAACGCGAGTTTCTGCAAATACTGAAAGAGGTGAAAGTACGTTTAATTCTAAGTAGAAAATGTTCTATGCACATATGCATTTTAAGGCTTTGTTTACCCATCAGAGGATTTGAAAATGTACGGGACTCGCGGGTGTGCTCTGTGAAATGACGGACACACGGTTGTATTGTCGCAGCCTCGGAGGTGCCACTTAGTCATATTACGAATGGTTTAATATTACATTATCTTATAACAAGACAAATGGGATTACAAAGCATGTAATTTACCGATAAGCGTTACAGGACAACATTATTGCGGTGATTAAAAGTACTTCTGTAAAATGCTACGCGGCATCATCAAAGCGAGGGAGGAGGGCGGGTGGGTAGCCTGCCCTTGCGACCTTGAAAACAGCTGAGAGACGATGCCACGTAGCATTTTACAGGAGTACATTTTATCACCGCAATAATGTTGTTGTGTAATGCTTATCGGTAAATTACATGCTTTTTTATATCATTTGTCTTGTTATAAGATACTGCAATATTCCACAGCCTGCAAAAAATAACATTAAACCATTCGTAATTTGAACAAGTGGCACCTCCGAGGCTGAGACAATGCAGCCGTCTGCACTTCACCTCACAGCTACACGCAGGGCACAGCAGCGAGTCCCCTACATTTTCAACTCCTCTGACGCACGTCGCCCACCACCAGGGTCAGCGGGCGGACATGATGCAGAAGAAGGCGCGGGAGCCAAAGTATTCATCCGCCGTCCACCGCTCCCCGTCGCTGAGAAAGCTGCTCCTTGCGTCACAGCTGAGGAAGAGAGAGGCGAGGGATAGGTCACTCCTGCAGGAACACCAAGTAAGAACGAACGCCAATAGACATGGCCACTCGGAGGGATACAAAGGAAAAAACAAGAAGTAAAAGATAAGGACCGGAGGTTGAAATCGCTCACACATGAACAAACAGTAATAGATAAGAGCACGGAGTTTATTTAGATCACTCACAAAGAAATACAAATGAAGAACAAACATATCTAACTTGCATTTTGGTTCTTCCGAGGCTGTCTGTGATAAAGTACACTGAGCAATTTGTAAAGTGGATGTAGGCTGGAAAATGCAAGGATGCAGGCACGGTGAGAGAGGGAGGGAAAGTGAGAGGGAGGGAGGAAGAGAGGCAGAAAGGAGGGAAGGAAGGAACGTAGGAGAAAAGAAAGGAATAAATAAAAGCAAAGCCTTCCCCACCAAAAAAATAATTAATTAATAAAATGAAATAAATAAATAAATAAAAGTAAAACGGAGAAAAAAAAAGAAAAAAAGGAAGGTATGAACAAAAGGAGAGGGAAAGGAAGAAACGGATAAGAAAAGGAGAGAAATCAAATGAAAGAAAGGAAGGCAGGAAGGATAAAAAAAAAATGAAATAATGGAAAGGTAGAAAACGAAGAAAGGAAATCAAATAAATACAAAAAGGAAGGAAGAAAGAAAGAGGAAGGAAAACGATGCCATAAGTAATGAGAGAGTTAAACCAAAAAAAAAAAAAAAACAGACAAGACTTGAATAGAAGAGAGAGAGAGAGAGAGAGAGAGAGAGAGAGAGAGAGAGAGAGAGAGAGAGAGAGAGAGAGAGAGAGAGAGAGAGAGAGAGAGAGAGAGACTAGATAAATAACATCCGAGAGTGGTGAGCATGGGGGAGGCTGGAGGGTGGTGAAGGAAGGGGACAGGGGAATGGATGAGCAGGGCAAGGCAGGGAAGGAAGGAAGAGCAGTGAAGGGAAGGAGGAATAATGATGGAAGAAAGGCAAGTGAGGGAAGAGGGACGGTGTAGGAGGAGCAGTGAAGGAAGGAGAGCCAGGGGAAGTGGAGGCAGTGAAGGAAGGAGAGGGGCGTGGAGGAAGAATAGGGACGTTGTTGTAACCCAGCAAACAACAAGAAATTAAACATGTAACAAGAAACAAGAATGAAACAAAAATGAAGAAATGAAAAAGGGAAACGAGAAGTAGAAAGAATAAATGAGGGAAGAAGATGATAAAAACGACAGCAGGTATCAAGAAGCTATCACCACCCTGACAGATAAGAGACGAGACGTGACCACCGTGGAGAACAACAAGATGCGGTGAGTCATGACAACACTAACAGAGCCGGAGATTAGCACAACATTACAAGAAGAGGTACTCAGGTGGCCATCACTGAATTAGTATACGAGGGAAGCAGAGGTCACCGGAAACAGGTGACATGGACAACACGGACAGCCGGCACACCACAGGAACCGCCGCCTCCTTGTTCCTGATTAGAAGATGCGATTACCAAAGTAACTCGAGAATGAATCTTATTGAAAGTTAAGGAAAAATAAACTGTGTGATCGAAGTACGGGGAAGATAAATATAGTTACTTGAAAATGGATCTTGCGGAAAGTATATGAAATTGAACCATATGACCAAAGTATGAGAAAATAAATATATTTACTCGAAAATGAACCTTATTGAAAGTTACAGGAAAATGCCGCGAATGATCGAAGTGGTGGAAAATAAATGTTATAGCAACGGAAGCCTTGTTGGGGCAAAAGGTCGCTCTAACATCACGCGTATATTACAAGGTGTAGGAGACGGGAATAGACAGAAACAGAGAGAGGGACAAGCTAGACACAGCTGTCAGACCAGAGAGGGTCAGGATGGGCAAGCCGCCTGTCGCAGTACCAGTAAGTAGAGCCACACAGTTGTAATGCAGTCACAGTAAAATGTGGGTGTTATATATTGACAGAGAGG
>NC_087198.1:2401632-2479132 GCF_035594125.1 Scylla paramamosain
CACAGGAAAAAGGGTAGGAGGAGGAATAGGGAGGGATACAAAGAAATACAAAGGAAAGCCAAAACAGCAACAGACATTTTGGTCCTTGAAAGGCTGTTTGGTAACTACTTCTAACTAGCTACAGGGAAGAGAGACAGGACAGCATAGCAGAAGGCTCCTCCCCACCCACCACTCCCTCCAGCTTGCGCTGATATGGAAATAGCTGGGAAAAGTACCATGCAGTATGGAGAAACTGACATGGAGTTTTCATAGGAAAGGATGAAAAGAAAATTGAACTATTCACCCTACGGTGAACTCTATACGCCCATGGGAAAGTTAATGCAATTTATAATAAAATTGGTGTCTGCAAAATAAGAGTTTACTAGTGAATTTAGTAATTATTCGGACAAGAAGAGAGCTTGTTGGGGATTTACTTTTAAATATTTGTCTATTTTATTTTTTCAATGATTCATTAGTATTACTGTTCACAATCTCTGCAGGAAGTTTATTCCATATATCTATTATACGTTTAAAGAAAAAAAAATGTTTGGCTTCGTGATATTTAAAACGTTTTGAGTATAATCTTCAATCCATTATTTCTTGTTAGTTTAGAATGATCAATGGTGAAATATTTATGTGCATCAATGTTATTATATCCTTTGAAAATTTTGAACACTTCAATTAGGTCTCCTCTTATCCTACGCTTCGTTTAAGCTAAATAGGGTTTAGTTCTTGCCGTTGTTCCTCATACGGCTTATTGCGCATTCTTGGAATAATCTTTGTGACTCTGCGCTGTATCTTTTCTAGTTTTTTTTCAATGTCTTTTTTAAAATATGGTGACCAGCACTGTACACCAGTACTGTACAAGTTTATGAATGGGGATAAATAGATGGAAATAGATAGGTATATTTCATACAGGGAATGCCACGTGTAAGCCTGGTCGTTTCTTGCAGCTTCCCTTATTTCTTATGTTCTTATGTTCTTCACAGTATTCTGGATGAGGGCGCACCAGTGAGTTATATAAGGCAAGTATAACCTTTTCTCATTTAAATTCAAAGGTTCTTCCAATGAACCCTACTAATTCATTTGCCGTCCTTACTGTTACTATGCAGTGTTAACTCTGCTTTAGGTCGTTTGACACAACGACACCAAGATCTTTTTCTATATCGGTGCTTGACAGTGGCATGTTATTCATTACATATCTCGCCTGAACATTGTTGCTTCCTCCTCCTCCTCCTCTTCCTCCTCCTCTTCTTCCTTCTCCTCCTTCTCCTCGTCTTCTTTCTCCTCCTCTCCTTTTTTCTTCCACTCGACTAGTCTCAGATCAGGGGAAGGAAGGAAAGTGTGGAAGAGAGAGAGAGAGAGAGAGAGAGAGAGAGAGAGAGAGAGAGAGAGAGAGAGAGAGAGAGAGAGAGAGAGAGAGAGAGAGAGAGAGAGAGAGAGAGAGAGAGAGAGAGAGAGAGAGAGAGAGAGAGAGAGAGAGAGAGAGAGAGAGAGAGAGTTACAAGTTACAAGGAGTTACAAGGAAGAGAAGTACTCCAGAAGGCCTTATGACCCATACAGGGAGTACTGAAAGAGACTCAAGCTAAGTTAGAAACACATGTCCAGGCGACATCGAGTCTACGTAGGCAGCACCTCGTCGAGTCTTGTCTTGAACTGCTCTACAGAGTCACTATTGACGACATCTGAGGGAAGCGCATTCAAACGACTGCAGATTTTGTAGGAAAAGAAGTTCCCACAAAGATCTCTGTTGTAACGCTTCAGTTCAAGTTTGTAGCCATTGATACGAGTGCGCCCCTCACTCAGCTGGAACAAGCACCTGTAGTCCACGTTGTCAAAACCTCGAAGTATCTTAAATACCTCTATGAGCTGACCACGAAGCCTTCTGGTCTCCAGTGAGAAGAGGTTCAACTCCTTCAGGCACTCTGTATAACACATGTGTCTAAGCTCAGGAATCAGTTTGGTCGCCCTGGCCTGTACTCTCTCCAGTCTTGTGATGTTTTTACGGTAAGAAGGACTCCAAAACTGAACTACGTACTCCAAATGTGGACGGACGAGAGAGTTGTACAGTGATAGTACTTTTTTTTTTTTTTTTTACAATATCCAAACTGTCTCTTTAAGTAGCACAAAAGTTTCTGAGCCTTCTTCTCTACAGCTATACACTGCTTCGAGAACTTGAGGTCATTGGTAATAACTACACCCAAGTCTTTCTCCGAGTCAGTGCTCTTCAGAGCCTTTCCCTTAAGAACGTACTCATATTGGGGGTTGCGGTACCCAATGTGCATGACCTTGCACTTGGCTGCATTAAATGGCATCTGCCATTTGTCTGACAACTCTCCCAGCTTATGGAGATCAAGCTGAAGTTGTTCTACTTTCTCCGGAGTCGAAACGTCTGATCCTAACTTCGTGTCGTCGGCAAACTTACAGATTCTGGAGACAATTCCTTTATCTATATCATTAATGTATATGATGAGAGACAGAGAGAGAGAGAGAGAGAGAGAGAGAGAGAGAGAGAGAGAGAGAGAGAGAGAGAGAGAGAGAGAGAGAGAGAGAGAAGAGACACGTGGAATGACTCACACACAGGTAAGATTACTTGACAACTTGCACCAGGTTAATCAGCTTCGTGAGTACAACCTGTATCATCATAAGGGGGAAAGACACCTGTAACAAAGTATTATTATTATTTTTTTTTATGTAGGAAGGATACTGGCCAAGGGCAACAAAAATCTAACCAAAAAAAAAATGCCCACTGAAATGGCAGTCCCATAAAAGGGTCAAAGCAGTGGTCAAAAATTGGTGGATAAGTGTCTTGAAACCTCCCTCTTGAAGGAATTCAAGTCATAGGAAGGTGGAAATACAGAAGAAGGCAGGGAGTTCCAGAGTTTACCAGAGAAAGGGATGAATGATTGAGAATACTGGTTAACTCTAGCGTTAGAGAGGTGGACAGAATAGGGGTGAGAGAAAGAAGAAAGTCTTGTGCAGCGAGGCCGCGGAAGGAGGGGAGGCATGCAGTTAGCAAGATCAGAAGAGCAGTTGGCATGAAAATAGCGGTAGAAGACAGCTACATTGCGGCGGTGAGAGAGGGGCTGAAGACAGTCAGTTAGAGGAGAGGAGTTGATGAGACAAAAAGCTTTTGATTCCACCCTGTCTAGAAGAGCAGTATGAGTGGAACCCCCCCAGACATGTGAAGCATACTCCATACATGGAAGGATAAGGTCCTTGTACAGAGTTAGCAGCTGGGGGGGTGAGATAAACTGGCGGAGACGTCTCAAAACACCTAACTTCATAGAAGCTGTTTTAGCTAGAGATGAGATGTGAAGTTTCCAGTTCAGATTATAAGTAAAGGACAGACCGAGGATGTTCAGTGTAGAAGAGGGGGACAGTTGAGTGTCATTGAAGAAGAGGGGATAGTTGTCTGGAAGATTGTGTCGAGTTGATAGATGGAGGAATTGAGTTTTTGAGGCATTGAACAATACCAAGTTTGCTCTGCCCCAATCAGAAATTTTAGAAAGATCAGAAGTCAGGCGTTCTGTGGCTTCCCTGCGTGATATGTTTACCTCCTGAAGGGTTGGACGTCTATGAAAAGACGAGGAAAAGTGCAGGGTGGTATCATCAGCATAAGAGTGGATAGGACAAGAAGTTTGGTTTAGAAGATCATTAATGAATAATAAGAAGAGAGTGGGTGACAGGACATAACCCTGAGGAACACCACTGTTATTAGATTTAGGAGAAGAACAGTGACCGTCTACCACAGCAGCAATAGAACGGTCAGAAAGGAAACTTGAGATGAAGTTACAGAGAGAAGGATAGAAACCGTAGGAGGGTAGTTTTGAAATCAAAGGTTTGTGCCAGACTCTATCAAAGGCTTTTGATATGTCCAAGGCAACAGCAAAAGTTTCACCAAAGTCTCTAAAAGAGGATGACCAAGACTCAGTAAGGAAAGCCAGAAGATCACCAGTAGAGCGGCCTTGACGGAACCCATACTGGCGATCAGATAAAAGGTTGTGAAGTGATAGATGTTTAAGAATCTTCCTGTTGAGGATAGATTTAGAAACTTTAGATAAGCAGGAAATTAAAGCAATAGGACGGTAGTTTGAGGAATTAGAGCGGTCACCCTTTTTAGGAACAGGTTGAATGTAGGCAAACTTCCAGCAAGAAGGAAAGGTAGATGTTGACAGACAGAGCTGAAAGAGTTTGACTAGGCAAGGAGCAAGCACGGAGGCACAGTTTCGGAGAACAATAGGAGGGACCCCATCAAGTCCATAAGCCTTCCGAGGGTTTAGACCAGCGAGGGCATGGAAAACATCATTACGAAGAATTTTAATAAGTGGCATGAAGTAGTCAGAGGGTGGAGGAGAGGGAGGAACAAGCCCAGAATCGTCCAAGGTAGAGTCTTTAGCAAAGGTTTGAGCAAAGAGTTCAGCTTTAGAAATAGATGTGATAGCAGTGGTGCCATCTGGTTGAAGTAGAGGAGGGAAAGAAGAAGAAGCAAAGTTATTGGAGATATTTTTGGCTAGATGCCAGAAATCACGAGGGGAGTTAGATCTTGAAAGGTTTTGACATTTTCTGTTAATGAAGGAGTTTTTGGCTAGTTGGAGAACAGAGTTGGCATGGTTCTGGGCAGAAATATAAAGTGCATGAGATTCTGGTGATGGAAGGCTTAAGTACCTTTTGTGGGCCACCTCTCTATCATGTATAGCACGAGAACAAGCTGTGTTAAACCAAGGTTTAGAAGGTTTAGGACGAGAAAAAGAGTGAGGAATGTACGCCTCCATGCCAGACACTATCACCTCTGTTATGCGCTCAGCACACAAAGACGGGTCTCTGACACGGAAGCAGTAGTTATTCCAAGGAAAATCAGCAAAATACCTCCTCAGGTCCCCCCAACTAGCAGAGGCAAAACGCCAGAGGCACCTTCGCTTAGGGGGATCCTGAGGAGGGATTGGAGTGATAGGACAAGATAAAGATATGAGATTGTGATCGGAGGAGCCCAACAAAGAAGAAAGGGTGACAGCATAAGCAGAAGGATTAGAGGTCAGGAAAAGGTCAAGAATGTTGGACGCATCTCCAAGACGGTCAGGAATACGAGTAGGGTGTTGCACCAATTGCTCTAGGTCATGGAGGATAGCAAAGTTGTAGGCCAGTTCACCAAGATGGTCAGTGAAGGGAGAGGAAAGCCAAAGCTGGTGGTGAACATTGAAGTCTCCAAGAATGGAGATCTCTGCAAAAGGGAAGAGGGTCAGAATGTGCTCCACTTTGGAAGTTAAGTAGTCAAAGAATTTCTTATAGTCAGAGGAGTTAGGAGAGAGGTATACAGCACAGATAAATTTAGTATGAGAATGACTCTGTAGTCGTAGCCAGATGGTGGAAAACTCGGAAGATTCAAGAGCGTGGGCACGAGAGCAGGTTAAGTCACTGCGCACATAAACGCAGCATCCTGCTTTGGATAAAAAATGAGGATAGAGAAAGTAGGAGGGAACAGAAAAGGGGCTACTGTCAGTTGCCTCAGACACCTGAGTTTCAGTGAGGAAAAGAAGGATGAGGTTTAGAAGAGGAGAGGTGGTGTTCTACAGATTGAAAATTAGATCTTAGACCGCGAATGTAGCAGAAGTTAATGAAGAAAAAGTTGAGGGGGGTGTCAAGACACTTAGGGTCGTCGACGGAAAGGCAGTCCGACCTGGGGACATTTATGGTCCCCTCCCCAGATGGGGACTCCGAGGCAGGTGTAGGAGTCGCCATGATTTTAAAATTTTAGAGTGAAGGGTGTGCGTGTTATTAGGTGCTTGTAGTTTTGTGTAGAGGAAGAGAGTTGTCTTTAGAGGGCAGGCTGTGACTACCCCCTTGTGTTGTGAGACACAAAGGGAAACGTTCAGTGAGGTCACAGCTGGGTTTAATGATAAGTTCACAGCACCCCCTGAACCGTGCTTTAGACCTCACTGGGAGTAATTATCGTTTCGGCAGGTGTCTGCTGCCTCCTCCTCTATTCTCATCCTTCCTGACTCTAATTAGGGCAAATCCTGCAGGGGAGACCAAGAGTGAGGAGAGGAGGGTGAAATGGATTAGTAGATAAGATAAGATAATGAGGGAGCAGGAGTAAGTGATGGTGGTGGTGGTGGTGTAGGAGGTAAGAAGAAGTTATAACTATCATGGAAACTGTGTGTGTGTGTGTGTGTGTGTGTGTGTGTGTGTGTGTGTGTGTGTGTGTGTGTGTGTGTGTGTGTGTGTGTGTGTGTGTGTGTGTGTGTGTGTGTGTGTGTGTGTGTGTGTGTGTGTGTGTGTGTGTGTGTGTGTGTGTGTGTGTGTGTGTGTGTGTGTGTGTGTGTGTGTGTGTGTGTGTGTGTGTGTGTGTGTCAGTGTGTGTGTGTGTGTGTGTGTGTGTGTGTGTGTGTGTGTGTGTGTCAGTGTGTGTGTGTGTCAGTGTGTGTGTGTGTGTGTGTGTGTGTGTGTGTGTGTGTGTGTGTGTGTGTGTGTGTGTCAGTGTGTGTGTGTGTGTGTGTGTGTGTGTGTGTGTGTGTGTGTGTGTGTGTGTGTCAGTGTGTGTGTGTGTGTCAGTGTGTGTCAGTGTGTGTGTGTGTGTGTGTGTGTGTGTGTGTGTGTGTGTGTGTGTGTGTGTGTGTGTCAGTGTGTCAGTGTGTGTCAGTGTGTGTGGGTGTGGGTGTGTGTGTGTGTGTGTGTGTGTGTGTGTGTGTGTGTGTGTGTGTGTGTGTGTGTGTGTGTGTGTGTGTGTGTGTGTGTGTGTGTGTGTGTGTGTGTGTCAGTGTGTGTGTGTGTGTGTGTGTGTGTGTGTCAGTGTGTGTGTGTGTGTGTGTCAGAGTGTGTGTGTGTGTGTGTGTGTGTGTGTGTGTGTGTGTGTGTGTGTGTGTGTGTGTGTGTGTGTGTGTGTGTGTGTGTGTGTGTGTGTGTAATATCTCTGCAATCTCTATGTTATTTTACTTTACATACTTTGCAAATATTTCACTCATATTTTTCATGATTCTTACTGTTACATAATCTCTCTCTCTCTCTCTCTCTCTCTCTCTCTCTCTCTCTCTCTCTCTCTCTCTCTCTCTCTCTCTCTCTCTCTCTCTCTCTCTCTCTCTCTCTCTCTCTCTCTCTCTCTCTCTCTCTCTCTCTCTCTCTCTCTCTAGCCATATCGATCTTCTTCACATTCCTTCTTCAAGTTCACTCGCTGACTCGCTGACTCACTGACTCACTCGTTCACTCTAACAATGCCATGAGCGCTGCTTCACGACCTCTCTCCCCTGCCAGCTAACAAGTGTGAATAACTACAGTACTGGAGCGCTCTGTTTCACTTTCATTTGCTGCGCCTCCATCTGTAGCCACATGAATAGCGCAGGATCAATTTCATCACCTTTCAACATCTTTATTCATCTCATTGTGGGACTGATTAATATGAAGGCAGTGGAAAAATGGGAAGGTGTAGGAAGATTACTGATGAAGATTATGACAAGTAGAGACGTAAGGAACATGAGGAAATGAACATTTGAAGATTAGAAGGAGAGGATGTGAGAAGGAAGAAGAAGAAAGACAGTAGATAGGACAAGGGAGGAGGAAAAGAAAGACTGGAAAGGAATAAAGAGAAGAAAAAATAGACAGGAATAAAAAGAGTAGGAGGAATGAGTAGGAAAGGAGTACAGAGAGCAGGAAGAAGTTAGGAAAGCAGAACGCGTAAAAGAAAAGTAAACAGTAAGAGGAAGAAAGAGGAAGAGAAAGATGAGGAGGAGAAGAATGAGGAGAGGTTAAGAAAAAGAGGAAACCAGGAAGTGTGGGAGAAGAACATCTGGAAGAACAGAAAGAAAGAGAAGAAGGAAGAAAAAAGGTAAAGAGGAAGAAGGAAGGGAAGGAGGGAGAGAGAAAGAGGATGTGAGGGCCTTGTTAAGACTGTCAGCTGAGGTCAAGCGTCTAGATAGAATTACAACGCTCCCTGCCTTGTATGTATGAGTATTTTCACACTACAACGAGGTCACGGGAACCATATCGAAAAGAAAGAAGTAATTTTTCTATTGAAATTTTCCCTCACCATTTTTTTTTCATCTTGTCATTTTTTTTTCTCTCGTTATTTTCTCCTGTACATAATTTCCCCACTGAACAGTTTTCCTTTTCATTTTCTTGTTTGTGATAATTTTCTTGGTTGTCAATTTCCTTTTACTAGTTATTTGCCTCTCATCATTTTCTTCTTTAGATATTTTCCTTTGTAAACATGATTCCCTCAAGTAATTTTCCTGATATTTTCCTTTTCTACACATTTTTCCCTCTATTCATTCTTCCCTCTGATCATTTTCCCCTTTAAACATTCTTCCCTCTGGACACATTCCCCTCAAGTAATTTTTTTCGACTTTTTTCCCTCTGAAGTTCACAGTACGATGAAAAACTGACAAAATCATTACTTTTCATCCTGACCATAAACTGTGAACCATCCAAGTCCAGACATCATTCATCCTAGTCCATCCTAGTCTTCTATCCTTCCATCCTTCCATCAACCATCCACGCCACCCACTAACAACCATCCGATCCACCATTCTAGTCCATCCATCCTTCCACCTATCCACTCCCTCCTTTCCACCCTTGCCAGCCTCCTTCTCCGCCCCTCGCCGTCCGCTAATCACTAATTTCAAGGCATTCACTCTCCCTCAAGCAGGATATCAGGCAAGCAGGGGCTGAGGTGAGCACTGGTCAGTGAAAACCAAAGGTGTGCACGAATTTCATAAAGTCAGTCAAGTGAACACCGTGTGAAGGTAATAAACTTGTGATGCTGTTGATGTTATCCTTTTCTTCTTCTTTTTTTTATTTTTTTCGTGTTCCTCTGTTTTTCATCTTCCCTTACTCCGTCTTACTGATTTTTTTTTTCTCTCTCTCCCTTTTCTTCTCTTTCTGTTTCTTGTCCTCCTCGTCTCCCTCTTCCTCTCTCTTCATTGTAATTTTCCCCTTCCTCCTCTTCTTCCTTCTCTTCGACCATCTATTCTTAATCCTCCTCCTCCTCCTGTTTCTCCTTTTCCTTCTCCTCTTCATCTCATCCTTTCTCTTCATTTTCATGTCCTCTTATTCATCCCTCTGGTTCACCTCATCATTTTCTTTCTTCTTCCAGAGTCTCGTAACCTTCATTCTTATCATTAGCAACTTTCTCTTCATTTCCCTTTTTTTTTCCTCTTCAGGTTTTCACTCCCACTTGTCTCCACTGTACTTAGCTTTCTTTTATTCCGCTAAATACTCCTTCTCCTCCTCCTCCTCCTCCTCCTCCCTCTCTTCTTTTTCCTCCTCCTCTTCCTCCTTTATCGGTTTATATCTTCCCAGGTCGTGTTCGCCCCACGTAAGGCAGCAAAGCGTGAGAGAGGAAGGTCGAGGGTAGAGGCGCCCCCCCCCCCGGAAAACCAGCTACCCCCTCCCTACGCAATGATCATTATTGTAGCAGCAGGTGATCAAGGATTCTACATAACCAGTGGGAGAAACACGCGTGACAACTTCAGAAAGCATCTCTGTAGCCTCTGAAAATAGCCCTGGTGAGACAGAAAAAGCTCAAGAACACGAGGCTATAAGAACATTACAAAGGAAACAAGGGAAGCTGCAAGAAGCCATCAGGCCTACACGTGGCAGTCTTTACAAAACACATCAATTTCCACTAATCATTCATAAATTTGTCCAATCTTTTAAAACTCCCATATAACTCTGCACTAATGACCTGATTCCTTACTCTATTCCATTCATCCACCATTCTATTTATGAACCACTCCCTTCTTGTCTCTTTAAGTCAATCTTGAACCTGTCAGGGAAAAAACACAGACGACCCGAGTGGAGAATAATGAAGGTGTTTATATCCAGGTAAATAGTGACAACACCTGAGCCTCTGCAACGTGTTTATTGTCCTGTAATGAGTCTCCTGTAACACCCGGGAGTGACGTGCACCCTAACTGCCGCCACTAGGTGAGGAATGAGTGCCGCTGTATACTAGGGATCGAGTGAGGAGAGTCTGACAATGTGATCAATGTGGAGGGAACTTGTGGTGGTGGTGGTGGTGAAGGAAAATAAAGAGGAGGAAGAAGAAAAAAAATTAGTTGTGGTGGTGGTGGTGGAGGAAGAGGAAGATGAAAAGTAAGAGAAGAAAAAGGAAAAAAAGGAAAACGACGGGGAGAGGAGGTGAAGGAGAAAAGAAGACAAAAAAAAGGAGGAACAGGAAGACAAGAACTACACCGGAAAATACAAACAATATAAAACAAAGAAACGAGGAACGAAAGGCAGGTCAAACAAGAACAAACAAACAAACAAACAAACAAAAATTCTCCTCCACAATCGCAATTCTCACCTATAAAAATGAGTAAATAAATAAATAAAATAAATAAATAAATAAATAGATAAAACAGAACATGATAACACAGCAATCATCTCTTCCTTAACTTTCTTCTTTTCTTTAACCCTTTCCTTCCTCCCTTCCCTCCCTCTCTCCCCCTTCGCTCCCCTTCCCATCCTCCCTCTCACCTCTCCCTTCCCCCTTCCTCCCCTCTCCCTTCTTCCATATCCCCTCAGGTAAGGTTTAATAGAATTTCAAGATTTTTTTTATTAATCTAGACACGTAAAACTCTCTCTCTCTCTCTCTCTCTCTCTCTCTCTCTCTCTCTCTCTCTCTCTCTCTCTCTCTCTCTCTCTGTACATGTGACGTAGAAATATAACCATAACTATATTTGCACTTTAGTTTTGTAAATAATTTGAAAATGTTTGTTGCGTCAGATACTTGTGTTTCAGTGACGAAAAGAAGATGAGGTTTACAAGAGGAGAGGTGGTGTTCTACAGATTGGAAATTAGATCTTAGACCGCGAATGTTGCACAAGTTTATGGAAAAAAGTTGTGGGGGATTGTCAAGACACTTAGTCGATATTTGAAGAGCAGTCCAACCTGGGGACATTTTTGGTCTCCTTCCCAGATGAGGACTCCGAGGTGAAGGAGTATATATATATATATATATATATATATATATATATATATATATATATATATATATATATATATATATATATATATATATATATATATATATATATATATATATATATATATATATATATATATATATATATATATAAATCTGGATGAGCGGTGAAGGAATGAGGGCAAGATAATGGTTCACAAAGTCATTCTTTCCCGCAAAAAAAAAAAAAAGGTAGATCCGAAAGAAAGGCAATGTAGTTTTCATTGAGGACACTTGTGTGTGGAAACAGCTCCAGTCACAGGCAGCAGGAAATACAGACCATGTCGGAGAACGAAGCAGCAAGTTATTAAGTACATAACTGTGTTGACACCAAGCAAATGTATACACCAAAGACCACCGCAGCTGGTTATGTGCCACACCCATTATATCAAACTGCCTCGCGCCCCGCCAATGTAATCCTGAGTTAATGGATTAACAGCAACTCTACCAACGTGTGATGTCCTTGTGTGTGTGTATGTGTGTGTGTGTGTGTGTGTGTGTGTGTGTGTGTGTGTGTGTGTGTGTGTGTGTGTGTGTGTGTGTGTGTGTGTGTGTGTGTTTTCTACCATTTTCATCACTAGTAAATAGAGAAACTGTTTTAATACTTGTCTGCTTCCTAGTGCTGAATGAATAACACACATACATTCACACAGACACACAAACACACGGACACACAGACACACACACACACACACACACACACACACACACACACACACACACACACACACACACACATTTTTTGTTAAGTGACCAGCAATGAAACAAGCACAAAAGGTGTGAAGTATCCTGTCATCCTTTACGCTGCCAGCAGTGTCTTTGACAGCCGCACTTTATATCATTCCACAAAGGCTGATGAAAAGTCACGTAAGTCAAGGGGTTCGAACAGTACCAGCTGTCTTTCTCCCCATTGTTTCATCCCGTATTCACCCAAATTTCCCTCTCTCTATGTTGTTCTTTTTTATTTCACCCACTCTTTTCTTCCGTTCCGTTCCGAACAGTACCGAATTTCACTGACCATCGATAAAATAAACAGTAAAAAGGCTGAAGTACTCGGGCCACCCTGTCCTTCGTGGCCTGCCAGTGGTGCCTCACAAACCCACACTTCACACCAACACGTTTCACAAAGATTCAGAAGTCGCGTCACTCAAAAGGCTCGGGCAGTACCTGAATTGCACGACATGGAAGGGACGCACACCGCTGCCGATGCAATACACCTGCCAGTACTCAAAACTGCACCACCTCCCAGCCCGGCAGCTCGAAGAGACCTTACACGCAGGTTTACATACACCAAGACCCTGCGAGGGGTTGCCAATGTCTGCCTGCCGCTCTCCTCACTCGTTACAAGATATAATTCTCTTCCAGCTGCAGATTTCCATGTAGGCTTTCAGTACACGAGTTCAAGGCGACGCGTGGACAGACAGACAAACATGAGCAGCTTCTAGACCCAGTGTTGTTCTGCCTAACCTACACACCACAAGAAATCGCTGGGATGGAATGGATGTTACAGATGAGGAACTTAATTACAGTGACTTGTGGAAGGAAATGTTATTCTTTAAGGCTTGCATGTGGAGTTTATTGCTACGACCATCTAACCTAAAATGTAACGCTGGAAGTGACAAACACGACTCTAATAAATCTGTTGGAAGGAAAGGAGCCTCTTTTTGCCATACTTGAGAAATTTCCGTCGTGGTAAATGTATAAAATAAAATATGCACTTAAGAGTAGCTTGCTTACACGCACAAAACAAGTGCCTCATGGTTCAGTCAGTTAACGCTAGCCTTTTCAATCTGCTCAGCTCAAACTCTGGTCACGTCCACCTCCCTCATCAAAAAAGTAATACATAAAAATAAAACATATACTTACGTACCAAAAATGAGCCCTGGAAATAAAACTAACGCAATAAATAAAGAAAACACAAACTTCTTCTCACTTTGCCAGGAATGTGGCTCAGATTTCTATCCAGAGGAATTGAAGAAGAAAAGAAAATGTTTGCCTAAGACTCCCTAGCTTGTAAAGACACGCTCTGGGATGAATCTGCCGCTATACATTAACAAAACACACCCTTTTCTATTCCATGAAACGAAGCCTTCACCTTGAACGTGGCTCAGATTAGTGTCCTCCAAAGTTTGGCGAGAGAAAAATGAAATATTTCCTTAAATACTGATAAAACTTTTCCTAATGAACATGGTTTGCAATCTGCCCACAACAATTCCGATAATCAAAGAAAAAAAAAACGTAAAATCTACATCAGAGAAGGATTTGCATTGCCACATTACAAGGCAGAGATAAGGAATTCTAACCCTTCCTTAGTTTTCTGGAACGTGGTTGAAAATAGTCAAGAAGAATTAAGAAAACGAGAATACATCACTTAAACTCACTAACTTACACAACAAAAGGAATCACATTAGTATAAGAAACCCACAATTAAGTCATGTATTCGTTGGTCCTCACTTTTCAGGGAAGTGGCCGAGATTCTGTCGAGATGAAATAAAAATAACAAAAGGCCAACGATAAAGAACTGACTCTTCCCGCCTCACACTCCAGGCACGTGGTGAAATTCTGTCTTAAAGACCTTACAAAAACAATACTTAAGTCACACACCACAAGGAATCGTATTACCAAAACAAAAGCTTCAGGTAAAGAGTACTCCTCTCCTTCACTTTTCTGTACCATGCTACAAATTCCCTCGAAAGAAAGAAAGAAAGAAAGAAAGAAATATCATATATATATATATATATATATATATATATATATATATATATATATATATATATATATATATATATATATATATATATATATATATATATATATATATATATATATATATCAGCTTAAGACACACATACCAGATGGAATGGTATTATTAAAGCAAAGTAGAAGATGTGTACTGAAGACTATTAACGTTACATCGCAGAACAAATCACATCACCAGAGCAAAGTTTAAAGGTAAACAAGACACAGGCCTCCCCGCTCTGAAGGACGTGCTTGAAATTTCTCCCCTGAGGAATTACGAAAACGAGAAAATGTCAGTTTGAGATTATCGAACCAAGGAAACAGAAGGAATCGTAGGAGTAAAACAAAGGACAGAGAGAAGTAATCCTGTTTTCTCACTTTTCAAGAACATGTTTGAGATTTATGTCGTAAAGAACTTTCAAAGTGAGAAAAAATATTTCGTGGAAACTACTGAAGTTACGGCAGAAGGAATGGTATCAGTACAACAAAGGCTAGGGATACAGACTATTCATCCCTCCTCACTGTGAAGGAACGTGGCTAAGATTATGTGCTGAACAATATAAAAAGTCACGGCATAAGGAATGGTATCAGTACAACAAAGGCTAGGGATACAGACTATTCATCCCTCCTCACTGTGAAGGAACGTGGCTAAGATTATGTGCTGAACAATATAAAAAGCCCCTCCAAAAATATCTGTTAAACATTACTATATTTACATAGCGCAGGGATTCGTATTAATGAAACAAAAACTGAAGGTATAGAATTGACTCGTTTTTCATCACTTTACAGAAAAAATGTTTTTAGAATTGTGTAGAATTAAGACACGAGAATATATCAATTTAACACTTCCTGACCCACGAAGCAGAATGAATATTAATAGTAGAACAAAGGCTATAGAAAAAAAAGACTCTGGCCTCAGTTTCCTGCAACCTGCGTTTAAGACCTGCCGTGGAGACCTTAGAAAACGAGGACTGCAAGTTGGAGGGAAATCTTTACTTTATATATATATATATATATATATATATATATATATATATATATATATATATATATATATATATATATATATATATATATATATATATATATATATATATATATATATATATATATATATATATATATATATATATATATATATATATATATATATATATATATATATATATATATATATATATATATATATATATATATATATATATATATATATATATATATATATATATATATATATATATATATATATATGTTACAGTCAGAACCCGAAATCAACCAAAACTAGTTTCAACTAGTCAGAACTAGTAATATAATTTATTGTTTGTAAAAACTAGTATTACCTAGGCAAAACTAGTTTCTTAACATAAAGGCTCGGTAAAACACGAAATGTATTTTACACCTAGTTTTACCTACACACTTCAGTCAAAACTAGTTTTAACAATTGTTAAGTTTGGGAAAACTAGGTTAGACTAAAAGTGAAACTGGTGTAGTGCCAGGGAAAACATTTCTATGTATAAGTAGCATTAGGGAGTGGAGTGAACCATGTGGGGACCATAAGGGTGGGACTCGCTTGACAAACACCGGAAGTGAGGACGCTGGCTTGTCAGTTTTTGTATGTTTCAGTCCGCTGTCCTCCTGCATTGACACAGGTTAGTACGTGTGTTGTCCTCTGATATCAGATTATTGCATTGCCGTTTACCTTAATTGTTATTTCTTTGTTAGATGTTACTGAGTCATAGTTTGTAGGGTGGGGGAAGGAGGGGGAGGATTCATTCTCATTTAGCTGGTTCACTGATTTACTTCACCTTTCAGTTGTTCGTGAGCCACCAATACAACAAGATGGCAACTTGGAGCTCACCTGACCATCCTGAACACCCTCTTGACCGCCCTCCTAACCAGGCAGCTGATACTGAATGGGAGACTATGTTTTTACAGACCATACTGAAGTGGGACGTGCAACAAGAACCACACTACAACATACTTACTGCAGAAAAATACGGTTCACTGTTGCAGGAGGTAAAGGAGGCTAAAACTGCTAAGAAGAAAACGTCTCTACAGTACAGAAGACTGAAGCGGTTTGATGTCATTGAAATTGGTGGTGTTCAAAAATTGATTGCAAGTAGCAAAAATGACCAAGTTCGTTATTACGTTCCTGCTCCCGAGATTTTTGAAGTCATTAAGACATCTCATGTAGCAATCGGTCATGGTGGTCGAGATAGACTGAAATGTGAAATTAAAAGGAAATATACAAATGTGACAGCCGATATGATAAAGCTCTTCTTGACCATGTGTGAAGTGTGCCAAAGTAAGAAAAATAAAAGAGGACTTGTTTCCAAACCAATCTTACACTCAGAGCTAAATAGTCGGTGTCAAGTGGACTTAATTGATATGCAGACACAAGCAGATGGAAAATATAAATTCATAATGGTTTATCAAGATCATTTAACTAAATTTGTGATACTACGTGCATTGCAATGTAAACGTGCTGAAGAAGTTGCTTATCACCTTGTTGATATTTTTTTAACCCTGCATTTTACAGAGTGATAACGGAAGAGAATTTGTAAATAGTGTTATAACGTCCTTAGCTTCTTTGTGGCCAGAGTTGAAAATTGTGCATGGAAAACCAAGACAGAGTCAAAGTCAAGGGTCTGTGGAACGGGCAAATCAAGATATTGAAAATATGTTAAGTGGATGGATGAAAGACAATGATACAGCAAGGTGGTCCGAAGGATTACGCTTTGTACAATTTATGAAGAACAGAGCCCATCATTCTGGTAAAAATCGAAGCCCATACAAAGCAATGTTTGGTGTAGAACCAAGGGTTGGCCTTGCAACAACATGCATTCCACGAGAATTGATTAAAGTTGTAAATAATGAGGAGGATTTGGAGAAGATAATTGCACATGTAAACAAGGACACTGTTGGGGAATCTAATGTTGCTTTGCAGATGACAAATCAAGATGACATAAATTCACGATCTAGTAATAGAAGTGAAGTGTTTTCGTGTTGTGTGTGTGAAATGGAAATAAGTGAAGGTCACTACTGCTCGAAGTGTGGCTCACATATTCACGAATCTTGTGGAATAAACGTTGAGAGCGGCAAGGATGGCTTTGGATCTAATGTTATATGTTTAAACTGTAATTCTGAAGCACAAACATCACATGATAGGCAAGTAGCTAGTACTAGTTTGAAAAAGCAGGCAAAAAGAATGAAGACAGTATCTGATGCGTCTCACCCTCCAGCAAGTGTGGGACAAAATGTCACTGTACCAATTCCAGATGTTGACAAGGGAAAAGGAGATTTGCGGAATATCATTGCAGTTGTTTTAAACAGAAGTGAGGATGAATTGTATAAGTTAGGTACTAGAGACGGCATTCTTAAGAAATTGTATAGTCGGTCTGAATTTGATGTGTGTAAACAGTTATTCCTAGATGTGAAAGATATACCTACCGACAAAAAAATATCTTTAAGAAGTGCAGCAACTAGTTCAAGTGTGGGAACAGGCCAAGGATTCTTTAGATGTCATTGTACAAAACATTGTGCAACCAACATTAGCAAATGTAAAAAAAAATAAAGTCCTTTGTAATTCAAAGTGTCACAATAGTATGTCATGTAAAAACAAATAATGAATATCTTTGTAACTTCAATTACTAGCGCTTTGTCTTGGGTCTGACACAGTTTGTTTTATTGAAGAGTATGAGATGCGTTTCATTATTATTGTGTTTTATTTTAATTAAGTTGGAATTATAAATTGATAATTGTTTTAATGAATTTTAATACATTTCGTTAAAAATAAATTGTGACAATTTGGCAGAGATTTTTTTTCCTATATGTTATCAAAGGTACCGCTACATAATTTTGATAGGAATAAAAGCATGTTTATCATTGCATGTCCGATTAAACATTTGTTACTACACTTAGTGTGGGAAATATATTCCCACATATGTTAATAGACCAATAAACGTTTCAGCCACCTAAAAAGATACTAAAATGAGCTACAAACACAAACAAATTATGTTTGAGTTCCCCAAAAATGGTACTCAAATGAGCAATGGTACTCAAACGAGTGGTCATATCCCTCACCTACTTTTGACATTCAGTACCGTTGTTGAATCTAGTTTTACCTTACACGATCAGATAAAACTAGATTTAACTAGTTAAACTTTAATATTTCTAGTTATATCAAACACATTAAGGTATAACTAGTTTTGCCTAGGTAATACTAGTTGTTCACCAACACATTGAAAATACCTAGTTAAAACTAGTTTTGACTGATTCCGGGTTTTGATTGTAATATATATATATATATATATATATATATATATATATATATATATATATATATATATATATATATATATATATATATATATATATATATATATATATATATATATATATATATATATATATATACTCGTATATATATATATAAATTTTTTTTTATGTAGGGAGGACACTGGCCAAGGGCAACAAAAATCTTGATTGAGTCATGCTTTGTTCGACCGCCGTTTACCCGCGCTTGGTGACCAAGCAGCCGATAGCAGGCGGCCAGGACAACCCCTTTGGAGGGGACGACAGGGTAGCGGGCTAAAGCCAGCACTACTCACACCTACCGTCTTCAACGGCACAGGTGATGCGAAACCTACCTGCCGAAGTCGCCCCCGACAGGATTCCGGTTCTGAGGACGCCACCCTCAGCCAGGCGATTGGCTATCTGCTTTACTAGACCCGCCGCAGCACGAAACACCAATTCACAGACTGCGAGCTCTGCTAGGACGCCCTTGATCCGAAGGACGGACACAGAGGCTCTATGCCCGCCCCTCGGACCCGGGGGGGACTGGTACCGCATCCGCACCGTGTACCCCATTATCAAAGCCATGAACCCGCTGGTATTTCAAGGCAGGAAGAGCGCTACCCCCCCACCAGCGGGCCGTCATCCCGGAAACGCCAGAGTGACTACCGCTGTCGAGGGTAAGTGGGTTTGACCCACCGACTCGGCAAATCACCCTGACGGCCCCCACCCCAACGAGATAGAGAACTCCAAGGAGCAGAAGGACTCCGGATCAGTGAAGCTGTTCTAGGCTCCGAAGCCTGGCGGAACCCCATTACTCTATGAACGTTCATTGAGAAGGGAGGATGGAATATTTTGTCCAACTCCCCGCCTCACATTCATCTCGCGGGGAAGCACTTTAGCCGTAGGCCCAATCCTTTAGGCTTGTTCCTACGTTTCCAGCGGGCGCCACTAGGAGGCAGACTTCCCCAGTAACTAAGTCTCAAGGAGGGTTTTCACGTCACTCGGGAAGTCACGTCATGACACCATCCCGGGACCTCCAGGAGTCATACTTAATATATATATATATATATATATATATATATATATATATATATATATATATATATATATATATATATATATATATATATATATATATATATATATATATATATATATATATATATATATATATATATATATATATATATATATATATATATATATATATTATTGTTCTTTTTTTATTAATATTATCATTTAAGAGCTCGTGACGAGGACAACAAACACTACAATGTTCCTTGAAGACTGTGAGTGAGAGGGAAGAGGTTGAATTTATTTTTGTATTTATGCAGTGAAACCTCGTGAAAGAAAAAAAAAACTCTCAAGACGCCAGAGTGTGGGAGTCTATAGGCAAGTCCAACAATTTAATCCAAATGTGAAGCAAAAGGTTTTATTCTCGTGAGGTTCTCTGGTCTATTCCAGTTCGTTTGGTCTCCTTATGAAGGGCGTTGGCAAACATTTCTTCCTCTCACTTTCTTAACACTATGTGGACACTTTACTGGAAGTTACCAATTTTCCCGCACGATAGTATTCATGATCGAAGCGCCCCCGCGGTGCAGTGACCAGCGCCTCACTGCATCAATGATTCTAAGTGAGTTATGACGCCGCAACATCCACGTGAAGGTGACGAAAAAGGTTTCCATGATCGAACGCGTAACCTTCAGACTGCAACACGAACGACGTACCACAGAGCCTACCAGAGAGAGAGAGAGAGAGAGAGAGAGAGAGAGAGAGCAATGAGAAGTTATATAGGTAGATAACAGACATATAAATAGATTGATGAAATTAGACCAGCAGATGCATATAGATAGATAGAGAGATACATAGATATATGCAGAGAAAGAAAAACACAGATAGATACAGAACAAAACTGAGGTAAATAGAAAAAAAAATACATTGATGTATCGGCACAAAGACTAATGAACAGGTAGACAGACAGACAGACAGACAACCAGCTAACATCCGCTAACCTAATCCCACCTCTAGCATAACTGAGATGCTTCATATTCACGTTATCCAAATTAGTCAATGTAAATACCTAAAGGCCAATTCTGCTGCTGCTTCCTTACCTCCTCGTGGACACACACACACACACACACACACACACAGACAAGGTAATGACTCGTGCAATTACGTGGCCTGCGGGGGTCGTTACTACTAAAGCTGGGGAGTGGAGAAACTGGGGGTCGGGTGGCAAGGTAAGCAGGAGAGAGGAGGCGAGGCTAGAAAGACAGGGTTGTGGAGGTTAGACTGAGGAGGTGAGGCTAGGGAAGGCTGGGAAGGTGAGGCTGGGGAGGCGAAACTAGGAACAGGAAGCTGGAAAGATGGGGCTGGGGAGGTGAGACTAGGGGAGGTAAGGCTGGGGGGAGGCTGGGTTGGGGTGGGGCTGGTGGGGGTAAAGATGAACCCATGGCAACAAGTCACTCTCAATTTAATGAGATGAACAGTAATTCTACTAAAGAGTGTTGATTCACCTCAGTTCTCTCACTCTTGGCTCCACACATGATTCCTCGTGTGAATGAGTTGATGAAGTGGAGTGAGTTGATGTGGTGGAGGTGAAGGATGTGGTGACGAGGGAAAGGCAGTGGATGATGGTTATGAAAGTGATGGACGAACAACCAGCGACAAGGGAGTGGAAGATAACATCGGAGTGGTAGAAGGTGGAACGGCAGAGGATGTGCTGGTGGTCAGAAATACAACAATGGTTAATGTTTACGATGATTCCTGATTGCAGACATTACGGTAAACATTCCAGAAACAAGTGTAATATACCAAGGAATGTTGTGACAGCGGCGGGATGCGTGGTGACTGGTGAGGGGCAGAGACGCCTAAACAGTAGGCGCACCGCCCACTCTCGCCAACACTCAAGCCTATTTTCGTGTCCCTCAGCCTTACAAGCTCCCATTTCGAGCACCATTCCTTTAGATTCATGGCACTGGAAACACTTACATCCTAGATAGTCATATGAAATACAAAAACTAGTAAATATGCAAAATTAAGAAAATGTTAGTTATTAATGGTCTGCCAACTGATTCTTCAACCGTTTGCTTCCTACCAGCCAAGCGAGGCATGACACACCAGTTTCACTAGCAGTGTATGTCCAAATACACTCATTACCAGGTTAACATACCTGGTGACCACTGTGGACAGGCTTTGGGAGAGTTTTGGTTCACCTAAAGCCCAAAAAAGCGTTCAAGAAAACACAAGACTCACGCGTACACCACAACAAAGCTGACGCCACTGACCACTGACTGACTGGCTCAAGTGAGTCGCGGAGCTTCTCTTCCTTGTCTCGAAGCCGCTCGGGACTTCGGCGGCACTGTCAAATATAAAACAACACGGTAAGATGTGCAGAATGCTTTAAAAGCTTCAAAATATGTATGAATAATGCATTTCGGTACAATATTAGTAACATTCTACACTACAACTGCATTTCTTCATAATCTGGCACCTTTTTTATATCCTTTTCATATTGCAATGGACTCACTTTCTGCTTGTAAGAAGGAAGAGCGAGAGTACAGAGCAAGGTTAGGGAAGTGAGCCTGGAGGACCCGAAAACCCTTTGCAGCATCATATAACTGAACACTGGCCAGTAACACAAAATACCGGGGCCACAGTTCGGATTTGGTGTTCTATAAGTACTTTCCCTACGCATTTCACACAGAGAAGACAATAATGGGGGTCTTGAAGAGTGTGTCCATAATGGTGATGCTGCAGCTCACGTCATGCATTACCATTAACAAAAAATAAGTAAATAATAAAATAAAAAAAATAAAGAAAGAGACCAAATTAATCATCATTGCGCTCTTATGAGAGAACCATTTTCTTTCAGTAACCCGCGGTGGTTTTACTAAGTAAACATTAAACTACCTACACTTGGGAAGCTTTACTAAACGTTGTCCCCACTCTGGTGAGCATTGCTTGAACAACGATAGTGTAAATCTTTGGGGAGCTTTACTAAACATTCAGTGCCCATTTATGTGAGTATTGCTTCAAAGATTATAGTGTAAATCTGAGAAAGAAGACAAGCAGACCCAACACCTTAGAGACACAAACCCACACCAGACAAATAAGTAAATAAATAAAATAAATAAATAAACAAACAGATAAATGAATGAATAAATAAATCAATCAATAAAAAGACAAAGAATCTTCATACTCATCCTTCATAATTCTCCAGTCGCTTCATTCCAGTCTCCCGCACTTTCCTCCTCGCGTCGTCTGGCTGAAATGAATGGAGGTGAAGACGAGAGCTTGTGTAATGTGGAGCGTGTCTGGTGTGCTCAATTTCCCTGACCTTTAAGCAAGTATTGGATTATCTGACACACACCGGATGCTCACCTATTTACGTCCCCCGGACTATCACCTTACGACCCAGAAAGGTTCCGCTGCGTCTGATGGCCTCGGGTCCTCTACTGACCAGCGCGATGGGGCCACTGAGTGCTGGATGGTTTTGACTCTCTACTGTTGAGACTTGCGTTTGTACTGCATTCTCTTGTATCATGGAGCCTAAAGAGGACAAAATTAGCCTCTTATTCTCTCTTCCTTTGTTTCAAGGCAGGAAAAGTCCCTACAATGCTGCACAGTTTTTACAACATATTTATTTAGCTATGCGTTTGTACTGCAGTCCCTTTTATAATGTAGCCTAAAGAGGACAAAATTAGCCTCTTATTCTCTCTCTTCCTTTGTTTCAAGGCAGGAAAAGTCCCTACAGTGCTGCACAATTTTTACAATATATTTTTTTTTAGACTTGCAGTCCCTTTAATATCTCTGTAGCCTAAAGAGAAACAAAATTAACATCCTATTTATTTTTTTATCCCTTTAATTGCAGACACTTTTCTTATGACTGCCTACTTTTCATATAGATGCGTTTGTGCTCCAGTCTCCTGAATAATTTAGCAGCCTGAAAAGGACAAAGGCAATCTATTCTCTCCTTCCGTGTGTGACGAGAAGTCCTTTTTTTAACCAGTAAGGATTACTCACTTCAATTGTACACATTTTTATTTTTTTTTTCCCATGACTCTCTATTTGTAGATTTTTTTGGTATTGCAGTCTTTTGGGAAGTGTAGCACACACACACACACACACAGAGAGAGAGAGAGAGAGAGAGAGAGAGAGAGAGAGAGAGAGAGAGAGAGAGAGAGAGAGAGAGAGAGAGAGCTACGTCTAATACCTGGACACTGCCATGAGGTACAGACTGAGTCAAGGCCCAGCGCAGCAGCAAGGTCAGGTGGAGCGGACGCATTATGACAGAAACTAACTTCACAGCAGAGAAACTACCGTGAGGAGGGATCGAAGTCAGCCTTTAGACCACCAGCCCACCACTGCATTATTTACAGGCAGAGGAGAACGAGTAGCGTCGGGACTGTCACTCTAACTCTCAGGGAGGTTATGCAGACACACGCATGGACTTTGAAAGACTAAAACAATGGAATATTTGAGTTTTCGTCAGCGATTTAAAGATTTGGCGCTACAACATCTCGGTCATGTGGCGCCGCTACAAAATTATGAAAAGGCATAACAATTGTGGTTGAGTAAAAAAGCAGTAATACAAAATGTTAAAAATAAATAAATTTGTTAAAATCAACTAAAATTAAGATAATAATTGTGAAAATAATGATTATATATATATATATATATATATATATATATATATATATATATATATATATATATATATATATATATATATATATATATATATATATATATATATATATATATATATATATATGATGAAACTTATGACGAAGGAAAAGAAAGAAGAGAAGGAATAACTATAAATGAAAATATTAAAACAGGAAAATCCTATAATAATCTCTGCCGTGGCGACGGCAGAGGAGCAGCGCCAGGGTTTCGACACTCGCTCCTTCTCCGTGATGCTTTTCCTTTCAGGCGTTTGACACTCTTCTACTGGAGCATGAGTGTGCTGCTGGCGTGGCCCTCCCGCTGCACCTTACACACACACACACACACAGACACACACACTCCTATCCCCCACTGACTGACACCCACACACACGTACACTCAGACTTATTCCTCCCAACACACCCACAGCCCAACACACACACACACACCTAACCCTCCCCATCACGCACCAGCCTCCATGCATACCTCCTCATCACATATACCGCCTACTCCCCTTCCTCCACCAGCACCTCATATATATTTTAGTAGTGCACAACCCAACACTTCCAGCAAAGTTTGATGTACAGGCATGTACTACACGCTCACTCGCTCGCTTACACGACGGCGCCCACCAACTTTTGAGGAAAGTATAAAAAGGAAATGGCTATCCGCGAGTTTGCGAGTGTAGCAATTTTGCCAAAGGTAATTCCAAGGGAGGGAACTGCGGGGCTCAGGACATGGCGCTCTCCATTGCTCATAATTAAGTTCCTCCAGAGCATGCTGAGAGAGAGAGAGAGAGAGAGAGAGAGAGAGAGAGAGAGAGAGAGAGAGAGAGAGAGAGAGAGAGAGAGAGAGAGAGAGAGAGAGAGAGAGAGAGAGAGAGAGAGAGAGAGAGAGAGAGAGAGAGAGAGAGAGAGAGAGAGAGAGAGAGAGAGAGAGAGAGAGAGAGAGAGAGAGAGAGAGAGAGAGAGAGAGAGAGAGAGAGAGAGAGAGAGAGAGAGAGAGAGAGAGAGAGAGAGAGAGAGAGAGAGAGAGAGAGAGAGAGAGAGAGAGAGAGAGAGAGAGAGAGAGAGAGAGAGAGAGAGAGAGAGAGAGAGAGAGAGAGAGAGAGAGAGTTACAGTAGTGGTGGTGGTGGTGGTGGAAGTAGTAGTAGTAGTAGCAGCAGTAGTAGCAGTAGCAGTAGTAGTAGTAGTAGTAGTAGTAGTAGTAGTAGTAGTAGTAGTAGTAGTAGTAGAAATGGAAATAGTAATAGGAAATTTTGTCAAGAATATATTTTTCTTCTTGTTCTAAGTGGTTTGTGTGTGTGTGTGTGTGTGTGTGTGTGTGTGTGTGTGTGTGTGTGTGTGTGATTTGCAGCGGGAGGGTCACGCCAGCAGCACACACAGCTGCTCCAGTGTGTGTGTGTGTGCGTGTGTGTTAGTGTCACACGCCTGAGGGGTAAAGATTCACGAAAAATGAGCGAGTGTTGGAACCTTGTCGCTTCTGCTCTGCCGCCGCCACTTGTACATGTGCCCTCCTCTAACCCCCCACAACTATTACTTCTGAGAATCCTAACTTGCCTTTCACCGACTTATATACTACACATCCCAATAATATCTACTGAGACTCATAGTCTCTCATTTTAAATGGCATATTTCACACGACACAGCCCCAGCCACTCCTACCGTAAGCTTCTCTACGCCCCGTCCATTCAACATCGCCTCCACAACACACCCTGGACAATATCACAGCCGATACACTCCCTCACCGCAGCGCTAGACAAACAGTCCCCAGTACCAGGAGAGCTCGGGGAGCGGTAGGCTCAGGCGGCATCAAAACTCGGCCAACGCGCAGGACCAGAATCCTTGCTATGCACGAAGCGCCGCGTATATTTTTGAAGCTTTTTTATCCTAAAGATCTGCCCCTGGGAATGTGAGGGCACGCCACCACCACGCAGGACGGGTAGGAAGAAGTAGAGGAGAAGGAGGGAGAGGAGGAGGAGGAGGAGGAGGAGGAGGAGGAGGAGGAGGAGGAGAGGAATTGAGTTTTTAAAGCATTGAATTACCAAGTTTGAATACCAAGTTTGCTCTGTCCCAATCAGAAATTTTAGAGATCAGAAGGTAGGCATTCTGTGGTTTCCCTGCGTGAAATGTTTATTTCCTGAAGGGTTGAATGTCTACAAAAAGACGTGGAAAAGTGCAGGGTGGTATCAGCGTGGGAGTGGATACACTGTATAAAATAACTGTTGTTTTCACAGTATTTTTCCCATAAATACTAACAGGAATTAACTGTAACCAAGGTTTACAAATCAGACTGTTGTATGTGACATGCATTTTGATTGTGATGTCTTGAATTTCTTGAGTGAGTCCTTGTTAACATTTAATAGGCAATGATGAGTGTGTGCCAAGACACCATAAGCCTCCATATTATCTAAATAATATTTTACCGTGATAGAATCAAATACAGATAAGCACTGTAAATCGAAGCAACAGGGTGTCTGTAAATGTTGCAATTTTTTCTTTGTTGCTAAGCGGTTGTCTTCGATATTATTCTTTATGAAATACCAGGAATGTAATACTTATTCATTGCTGATACACCAATAGCCTTAAAAACATGCTTTAAATGTTTTTTTTTTTATTATTATTATTTGTCAAGCGTATTGTTTATTGCGACAACTGGCATCGTTACTGAAAACTCGCCATTGTATGTCGATGTGCATTTATCGTATACATTTCTACCTAAGGTGATGATGAAAATTGTTCATAATGAAATAGAAAGCTCAGACGTTCTATATAATATTTCGGTGACGCAAGGTGATTTCGACCTGCATATTTCACATCTTCAGTAATCAGAAGATGGAATATTCTACTCTGGGAAGATATGCAAGGTAAGAAATATTTCTTGTTATCTCAGTTGAAACATTTAGTAGTATGAAATTTTGAGGAAGTATGATGAGAGGAATAATAAAAGCATAAGAGTAGTTACATGCGCATCGAGATTTCCAACTGTTAAACTGCCATTTTTTTTTTATTTATTTATTTATTTTATTTATTTATTTTTTTTTTGTCTACGAATAGGAATTGCCCGCCAGGCGCCAAACGCCAGTTCCACACTAGTAGCTACACCTTTATCCTGTACTGTGTGAGACCCAGGCCTGTACCTCCATCAAGCCTGATACTACCTGCTTACTGCACTTCTGGGACACTAGAGGCTGTGTTGACGCTATTGCTGAAGCTTAACTACACGGCCTCATCAAAAACACCACGAAGGGCGCAGCCCTACCTCCTAAGACCCTAAGGCCTAAGGGCCTTGCATCAAACAGCATTCCTGGTCTCCTCCCTCGCATGTGAGTGACAATTCAATGGTTGCTTAACCTCAGCTTGTAAGCCATGTCATTACTAAGTGTGTTTATTTGTGCATGATGTATACTCATTTTTTTTTTTTTTACCTATCTAATATACATTATGTTGATGCATGAAGTCATTAGCAAACTAAATTATTAACTAATGGGGCCTCACCTGCACTCTTAGTTTGCTTAGTTTGATTGTATATCTATGTTAGATTATGCTGGTTTGGTTAGATTAGGTTAGTTAGGTCAGGCTAATTTGGTTTGGTTGGTTATGGTGGTGAGTTTCATTAGTTTGTTAGGTTGGTTACCTAGGTTAAGTGGTAGCCTGTTACATCCGGCTGGTGGGCACGGGTGAGAGGAAGACTGATGAATGAGTGAAAATGTAGAGCAGTTTGCTCCACGAGTCCACCTAGCACTCTTGGAAAAAAGTATGTTTCTTAAGTGTTGTAATAATCCCTGAATACCTGAAGGGCAAGCACCGTTAAGTACTACTAATTTTTTTAATAAATACTTTTGTGTCATAGATTCAGAGTTTGCATGTCCTTTCTGTAACCATGTATCAAGGTCAATGAAAAAATATGTAAATGATTGCCTGTTGCATTCAAATGAATACAGAAGAGCTATCAAATGCCCATTATGGGGTTGCAAACAGACGCTTTCATCATACACAGGACTAAAGGCTCATATATACTGAGACCATCAAGAATATAGGTCAGAAAGTGTTGAAAAATTGTTGATCTTGTCTCCATTTGAAATTAAAACTCTGCTGTGCCAACAAGTTTGTGATGGAATGAAGGATTTATCAAAGCATTTGAGACAGCACATTGATAATGGCACCAGAATTCAGTGCCCCTTTAATCAGTGCTCCAAAATATTTTCAAAGACAACCACATTTAAATCACACATAAGTAGGCATCAAAGATGTCAAACAGTTAAGGACTTGCCAACTGAAATGATCTACTCATCAAATTCAGACCTTTGTGATGACTTGTCACCAAATTTGGAGGTGTCCAGTACAAGAAATGACATTTATAACTTGGATCAGCTTATCATTTTTATGGGTAATGATATGTAACCAAAGGAGTTGTAATACTGCAACCAGGAGCAGTGTAAATAATAGCAGTTTTCTTATCATTTCACCTTTGAAAGAGTTATTAATTGGTTCCTTTAAGCTTAATGAACAGGAAGGGGATGTGTGGGTATTTGTTATAAAATTTATGATAGAAAAGTATTTTGTGGTCTATAAAATTATGTTACTATTATTACTCGTTGCGTCACCCTTCCTGGGCCTCGGCATATAGAGTAGGATGGACAGTTCCTTTTTCCACCGTCTTTACGTTACCAATCACAGTTGACCGGCATCTATTTAAGACTTTGTAAACCTAGGAGCGAGCAATCGTCTCCAAAAAAAATCCAGCTGTTACCAGGATTCGAACACGACACTTCCTACATTGTAGTCAGACACGCTACCGACTGAGCTACCGCGGTCCAGATATCTTGCTTATACTAAGGCCTGGAGAGAGAGAGAGAGAGAGAGAGAGAGAGAGAGAGAGAGAAAGTGAAGACTTAAACACAGGAACCAACTTTGAATTTATACTCACTATGGAAAATAATAAAAGGTAGAGCGATTAAATAGAGGAAGAATTCATTGTTTCTTGCATTACTCATTCATTACTAAGATTCATTTCGCTGGATTACCAAAGAAAAAATATAAGAAAACTCGCTGCGGGAATGACGTATGGCGATTAAAAAATGGGGAAAAAAAATGTTTCCTACACTATTGTTACAACTATGAAATTTACCCTGCATTGACAAAAAAAAAAAAAAAAAAAACAGAAACCCATTCCCACGCTTCCCGCTCAGGTGAAGACGAGAACCACCTGGACTGCTAAAGGGAGGGAAGTAAGAGATCCTGTGAGTTATCAGGTGAGCAAAGACGCCATTTCAGCTTTGCAGGTAAACTCGCGAATCAGCAGAACTAATAATGTTGAGAAAGGCAGCAGTTCCATGCCACTCAGGTGTGCAATGTGATCGGGGCATTTTCCTCTGGTTAAGGAAGGTGGCATTTCAACTTTCCAGGTTGTTCATTCAGTTCTCAGACACGAGAGACAAGGTGACTTGTGAACTGAAGAAAGACAACTCCTATATTACTTAGGTGACCAATTTAAATAGAGCGCTTTTCTCGTCAACAAAGGTGGTATTTCAACTTTCTAGATAATTAACTAATCAATTTCATTTTTTCAGATAAACACGAGAAACAAAACGATTAATGAACTGGAGAAAAACAAAAGTTCCATATTGCTAAGGTGAGCAATGTGAAAAAGCTATCAGCTATTTTCTCAGGTGAACAAAGATGGCATTTCAATTTCCCAGGTGAACAAGTTGAACCACGAGGAACATCGTAACTAATAAACTGGAGACAGGCAGAATTTCTAAACCACTCAGGTGAACAATATAAACCAATCACAAGATACTTTTCAGGTGAACAAAGATGACATTTCAACTTTCCAGGTTAATAAATATATTCCTAATTATGCTTTTTCATCTTTCTGCGTCTTATATATAACAGAGGAACATCAAGACACCTAGAGAGTTAACTAAACTGACCAACCTATTCTGTCCGCCTCTCTAATGCAGGAGTTAACCAGTATTCTCAGTCATTCATCCCTTTCTCTGGTAAACTCTGGAACTCCCTGCCTGCTTCTGTATTTCCACCTTCCTCTGACTCGAATTCCTTCAAGAGGGAGGTTTCAAGACACTTATCCTTCAGTTTTTGACTACTGCTTTGGACACTTTTCTGGGAATGGCATCTCAGTTGGCTTTCATTTTTTTATTTATTTATTTTTTGTTGCCCTTGGCCAGTGTCCCTCCTACGTAAAACAAGAAAAAAAAATTACGTTCCTTTTTCTTTTCAAAGTTCATGAAAGCGACAATGAAGGATATTTTGTTGTTTTCATTTTGCTCTCTGTATTTTTTGATCAGAGACATGAAGAGGTCAAAAAAAAAAAAAAAAAGCATATAAAACTTGTAAAAAGAAGTGTTTTGCTTGGTACAGACTAAATTAAAGGCGACGCTGGATGAGAGAAAACACTGAACACCAAACGGCAGACAAGAGACAAGACAAGTAAGTAAGCATGAGAGCAAAAAATATTGTCAGGAAATGTAACCCAGCAACTCCCTGGTAACGGAGGAAAAAAAAAAAGAGAAAAAATGAGAAGTGTTGTGTTCTTCCACGCACCACAAGGAAAAAAGAGTCACTCAGGGATCACTTAACATATCAAAAACGACAATAACAACACCAACACGTCCACTACCCGACAAAACTCGCGGAAGTGAAGAGAAAGGGAGGGACAAATGGAGGAGGAAGAGTTGAAAGGGAGGCGGGAGTGGAGAAGTGGAGGGTTCTAGAAAGTGGGAGGAGGAGGAGGAGGAGGAGGAGGAGGAGGAGGAGGAGGAGGAGGAAAGGAAGGACAGAAAGTTTTAAGAGGTGGAAGGGACAAAGAAGAGCAGTAAGTGAAAGGAAAGGTGAGAAGGAAGAATACGATAAAAAAAAGCAGATATAAAAGATGAATAAAAAGGAAAGAAAGGAAGGTAAAATTGGAATATGGAAATTATAGAAAAGACAAATATGAAAGAGGGAAAAGAAGAAAAACAAAAAGAAGGATAGAAGACAAGAATGAAGGGCTAGAAATAGACACAGTGAATGGAGGAAAGAAAAACGTGAAAAAAAAGAAGAAAAAGAAAAGAAAAATAAAGAAAAGAAAAATGAGCAACGATGGAAGTGAGACGGTGGATGGAGGAGGAGGAAGAAACTTAATAGGGACAAAATAGGAAGAGAGAGAGAGAGAGAGAGAGAGAGAGAGAGAGAGAGAGAGAGAGAGAGAGAGAGAGAGAGAGAGAGAGAGAGAGAGAGAGAGAGAGAGAGAGAGAGAGAGAGAGAGAGAGAGAGAGAGAGAGAGAGAGAGAGAGAGAGAGAGAGAGAGAGAGAGAGAGAGAGAGAGAGAGAGAGAGAGAGAGAGAGAGAGAGAGAGAGAGAGAGAGAGAGAGAGAGAGAGAGAGAGAGAGAGAGAGAGAGAGAGAGAGAGAGAGAGAGAGAGAGAGAGAGAGAGAGAGAGAGAGAGAGAGAGAAGAGAAGAGGGTCCCAGGTGCTAACAGGAAATGAACAGAATGAAATGTAGAACTGGGAAGAGAGAGAAATTAGAGGGAAAGACAGAGAAGAGGAGGTAACAGTCCAAAATGGAGGAAAGAGAAAGGTGAAAGAGGAAAGAAAATCTAGAGAGGGAAGAGGGAAGGGAGGAGAGACAAAGGAAGATAATGTAATGGAATAAATGGAAAACGTAGAGAAAAGAAGGAAGAAAGATGGAGAAGGAAGATTAAATAATAAATAAACGAAAATCTACACAAAGGAAGGAGAAAGAAGGATAGAAGAAGAAGATAAAACAAGATAAAGAAGGGAGAAGGAACAAACAGAAGAGATAAAAGAACAGAACAAACGAATATCGAGAGAAGGAAGGAAGGAGGATAGATAATGAAAATTAAATAAGCTTCAAAATCGAAAGAAAGAAGAGAGAAAGAGAGCCAGAAAAAAAGGGAGGTAAAAATAACGTGGTAACCAGGAGAAAAAAAGGAAAGAAAGAAGGAAGGATAAGGGAAAATAAAAAAATATATATATATATATATTGAAAATCGAAAAGGAAGAAAGGAGAAAGGATGGAACAAAGGAGATAAAGTATCTGGATAAAAGAAAAAAAGAAAAAGAAGGGAGAGGGAAGGATAGACAAGGAAAGAAAATACACAATGAAAATCAAAAGAAGAAACAGGGATAGACATAGAGATAAATTAATAAAGTAATGAGAGAGAGAGAGAGAGAGAGAGAGAGAGAGAGAGAGAGAGAGAGAGAGAGAGAGAGAGAGAGAGAGAGAGAGAGAGAGAGAGAGAGAGAGAGAGAGAGAGAGAGAGAGAGAGAGAGAGAGAGAGAGAGAGAGAGAGAGGAAGTGTTTGTGTAATAGGAGTGAAATACTTTCCTTCTTTTCCAGATATTTATGTTCACTTTCTGACAAGAGACAAGAGAAACAAGAAGAGCAACACACACACACACACACACACACACACACACACACACACACACACACACACACACACACACACACACACACACACACACACACCAACTGACAAGCAAGGAGACAGAGACAAAAAGACATATCCTTTTACCGAAACTAACAAGAACTAACGGAATGTCACACACCTTTACACACACACACACACACACACACACACACACACACACACACACACACACACACACACACACACACACACACACACAATACTAGCATGTACGTAAGAGGCAATCAGCTCAACTCACCGTCTCATCTCCTTCAGAGCTCCTCCTTCTCCTCCTCCTCCTCCTCCTGCTCCTCCTCTTCTTTCCTCCTCCACTTCCACCCTTTGCAGTCTCTTATTCCTCATCATCTTCATCTTCATTTTCATCCTCTCTCTCTCTCTCTCTCTCTCTCTCTCTCTCTCTCTCTCTCTCTCTCTCTCTCTCTCTCTCTCTCTCTCTCTCTCTTGCTCTCGTCTTTGTAAGGAAACACACAAAAGATACACACGTGGCACAGATTCAATCACACACACACACACACACACACACACACACACACACACACACACACACACACACACGCACTCACACACACACACACACACACACACACACACACACACACACACACACACACGTTATCTCTTTCTCTGTGTTTCTTCAGTCAAAATTCTGTCGCTGTGTGTTGTTGTTTGCGTGAGGGAAGCACCGATAACACAACACCTGCTCCTCTACCGCGATACAAGCTAATAATTGGCTTTTGCTTCTCTCTTTCTCTCTCTCTCTCTCTCTCTCTCTCTCTCTCTCTCTCTCTCTCTCTCTCTCTCCTCTCTCTCTCTCTCTCTCCTCTCTTGATAAAAACTTCTACAAAGCTGACCTACAAAGGAAATGCAGAGACCTAGGAATTATCAATGTGAGGGTAAATAAGGACCAGCTTATTGAAATGATACTCAGAAATACACCTCCCTCCGATCAAACCTCAGATACATCACCACCAATACCTACACCAGCACCTACACCACCACCGCCACCTCCCCGCCCGTTGTCTGACGTCACGCCTCCACATGCTGCACCTCACGCGCCACACCGTGACTGCTCTGATGACCAGCAGCAATCATCCATAGAGGGTACACAGCTTCCCTATACTGCTGACAGACGTCACCCTACCAAAGATGACATGCAGTCAGGATCACGTAACGTCATAGAGAGACATTCTGTTGATGCCACGCAAAGCAGTACCACGACAAGACGACATGCAACCACCCTCCTCACCCCCCGTGACCAGCTGTAACGCACAAGGAGTCATACTAGAAAACTTAGTAAAGGAGATTGCAACAATAAAATCTAAGCTACAAACAAAGGACAACGAAATTGAGCTACTGAATACTGAGATGAAGATGGCCTACACAGTAATTGAACTCCTCCAGCAACGAATAACCGAATTGGAACAGCAGAATAAGAATAACAAAATACAGCAAGAGACATCAGCAAATGTTACACGCCCTTCCAGTGAACTTGAGGAGGGAAACAACAATGCTGAACGCCTTACAACATCCAGAGAAGAGGAGAGGTATCTGCTGCTAGGAGGACTGCAACCTGCAAGAAGCCTTTCCATCTGACCTAGAGGGATGTTCGATAAGGACCATCAGAAGAGCCCAACGTGGATTTGTTGAGATGCTTGGGTGTCGGAAGAAACTGACCTGGACCCCGACAAGATGCTACATATATGCTGGTCTGTATGACATTAAGAACAATGATGATCCAATGAGTATTTTAGATAAGATTGCTGCACTTGTTACTGAACTTAAGGGAAAAAAATGACAAAATGGAGGTATTTGTAAGTCAGCTCGCACCCTCAATATCTTCAGATGAATTTCAAGCCAGAATTGCAGATTTTAATGAACACCTCAACAAATGGGGTGAATCTAATGAAATTTTTCATAATCAAAACTAATTTAGCTTTCAGATTTAGTACCGGTGAAGTTGATGATTTATGTTACAAATCTGGCTAGAGATTCATCAGGATGTATTTTAAAACAAGACATGGCGTACTTAGATTGCTTCATACTTTTAGTAGACAATGTCCCTCTTTTAAACTATCTCCTAAATGGGACAGCATTCAAAAGGAATACGGTTAGACAGCCTACTGCAAATAATCAAAGAGATAATGACATGCATTCCAGTGCTAACTACATAAATCCTGCAAAGAAATACTCTCATGCACATAATCATGTTTCATCCCACAATCACAGAGTAACACGACGTGTTCACAGAGAGACACAGGTACCCCACACTACTTCTTAACCCCACCTTCCAAACACACAAGTAAATAGAGAGTCATACAGTACAACACGGACATTAATTTTAATACTAAAGACATGAGAGTACGGAGAGGCTGCTACAACTGTGGCGAGTTCAACCATCGCCAGGCACAGTGCCGCTTTGACTATAAACTAAGATGTCAGTCTTGTAGACAGCTGGGACATAAGAGTCGCCTGTGCGAATTATACACCACACACTAGGAAACTGGCAATGAAGGTGATGCCGATACTTTTGACCTTATAAAATTAAAGGATTATGTTACTATAGAACATATCAATGCACAAAGCATACTAGGTAACAAGGTAGAGATGGAACTGTTAATGAAGGAAAGAGATCCAGACGTTTTGTGTGTCAGTGAGACATGGCTCCTCCCCGAGACTCCTGATAAGTTCGTTGATTTTTGAAAATTATGCTATTTTTAGATGTGACAAAGGACGTGGTGGTGGATCATGCATTATTTGTAAAGAATACTTTTACTGTGACTCCTTTCCAGACACATATCGACAAGCCTGTAGGTGTGGAAGATGTATGGTTAACATTACAATGTAGAAAGCTGCCATCTATTGTTATAGGATGTTTATATCGTCATCCGAAGGCACCCACTGATACTTTTGACTACATAGGAGAAGTTTTTAAGCAGTTGCTGTTAACCAAGAAGAATTTTTTATGTACTAGGCGATTTTAATGATGACTTTTTATCCTCTAATAGTAATCCTTAAGAAAATATTAGCCAACACCAAACTGTGTCAAGTTATTGATAAAGCTACTAGAACAACTAGTCATTGTGCCACTTTACTTGATAATGATTATTACTAACAATCGTGAAACAATTATTTCCTTTGATGTTGAACCTTGTCCCAATAGCTGATCACGACTTGATAACCGTCCACTGTAAAACTTGCGTAAACCCAAACGTGCCCCTGCTGTTACAAAGACTACTCGCTGTATGGCTGACTACTCTCCTGATATTTTTTGTAATATTTTAAGTCAAGAAAGTAATACATTTAGAGAAGTATTTGATACTGATGATGTAGATAAACAAGTGGGGCATTTTTACAGACACCTTTCGTTGTTGCTTAAACGCATGTGCTCCATTTAAAAACTAGAAAAATCAGAAGACCACACGCACCATGGATGACTGATGACATCAAGTCAGCGATGAGAGAGAGAAATAATACACAAATATTGCTAAAAAAAGATCGTACCAATGCCACTTTACTAACTAAATATAAAGATCTCAAAACAAAGGTTAAAAGGATGATACATGCAGCGAGGACTGAGTTTCATAATAATGAATTTATTGAGAATAATGGAGACACAGCAGCCACATGGCGAGTAATACACAAATTGGGTTTGAGCAAGTCCATGAACAGTAAGTCTTTACCTATGGCCAGCAAAGTGGATGAACTAAATGAATATTTTGTAAATGTTGGAAAGAAAGCTTTTGAAAAGTCACAACAGGGTATGGGTGAGGACACGAATAATGAATATCTCCAAACTCCAACCATATCGCATAATGTTGAGTTTTTCAGACCGCAGCCCGTGGATGCTGCCACAGTAATCCTTACAATGAAGCAATTAAAGAAAACTAATTTTTGTGGGTCAGACGAGATCTCTTTTTAGATTTTTAAGAGATGCATTACCTGTCGTGACACCATACCTTACATGTATTATAAACACTTGCATTGTCACAGGTGTTTCCCCCACTGCATGGAAGCATCTTTCGTTACCGCCTCTCTATAAAAGCGGAGCATCTGATGATCCGGGCAATTATCGATCTATTTCATTACTATCAATTCTGTCCAAGATTCTTGAAAAGGTAATAGCCACGCAGTTAACAAAACTTCTTGGAGTCAAATAGCTTGATTAACTGTACACAACATGGATTTAGACCTAACTTATCAACCATCACGGCTCTAACTAAAGTTACAAATACTATTTACGAAAACATGGACAGTAAGAAGATATCCTTACTTGCTTTGTGTGACTTGTCGAAAGCTTTCGATAGTGTCAGCCCACAACATTTTATTGGATAAGATGTACGAAATGGGAATTGACTCATTCTTGTTTAGTCATAATTTAAGCAATAGAACGCAATCAGTTCGTGTTGGAGACAATGTATCCTCAAAGCTAAACGTAAGTTTTGGCGTTCCCTCAGGGATCTATTTTAGGCCCTAATATATATTTACTATATATGTCAATGACCTCAGCACACAAGTAAAAGAACTGCTCCCTAGTGCAATATGCAGACGACACACAAATTATACTTTCAAACTCAGTTGAAAAACTTGCCTGATCTCATAAGAAAAACTGAAGAAACTTTAGAAAAAATTAAAAGATACTTTAATAGAAATGGTTTATTACTTAACATGAATAAAACTCAGTGCATGTTCATTGGTAGCAGGAATTTACTTTCTAGAATACCCAATGATACTGTGATACACGCTGGTGACACATGCATCCAACCCTGTGACTCCTTGAAAAATTTGGGTGTATTCTTTGATAAACATATGCTCTTTGACACACACATAACTGAGATGACATAAAAAAGCCTTCGGAGTACTGATGTTTCATCAATAGAATAAAAGAGCTTTTTAGCAGTAAGGCCAGAAAAATTGTTATTCAAACACTTGTCCTTAGCGTTATTAACTATGGCATGATGATATGGGGCTCTGCCAATAAAACTCAGCAAAAGAGAGTGCAAAAAACTGTATAATTTTTCGGCAAAAGTGGCTGTAGGAGGAAGATCAAGGTATGATTCATGCTTCTCCAATACTAGATGAATTAAGATGGCTAAATGTTAACAAAAGGATTCAATATGAACAGTGCATATTTATGTATAATATTATCTATAATAAGTTCCCTAATTGGTTTATTTCACCATCACAGCCGTGAGTCAGGTCAGTCAAAGAAGCACGAGGCAACAACACAATTTCCCATATACCAAGAACCAACACGAACTACGGGCCAAAGATTAATGTCTGTTAAAGGACCACGAGTGTGGAATGCCTTGCCCCCAGATATTAAAATTACGACAAATGCTCATACATTTAAGACAAGCCTCAAACGTCACATGTTGCACCATGATCTTCCTCTTGGATTTTAATTACTATATGGAATAGATACATAGCTTTTAATTTACTTAGTTTATGTTACTTTTAGAAATTTTAACTGCTTGAAAATTCTATTTTATGTGTTATTTTTATATTCTTATTGTTTGATTTTTTGCTGCAAGTTGTATGACTTGCATCTTATTGGAAGAATTAGTAGGTATGATTTTCTTTTATATGTATATACACTCTTTATGGAAGAACAACCATTGTAATAATGGAAAATGACAATAAAACTAAACTCTCTCTCTCTGTGTGTGTGTGTCACTTTTACATAAACTTCCTCTTCTCTCTTTCTCTTCGTAATCATCCTTTCATATCCATTTCTCTCCTTTATTTTTTCTCACTTTATTTCCTTTTATGTCAGCTTAAGTCTCTCTCTCTCTCTCTCTCTCTCTCTCTCCTCTCTCTCTCCTCTTCTCTCCTCTATCTCTCTCTCTCTCTCTCTCCGTCCTCTCTCTCCTCTCTCTCTCTCTCCTCCCTCTCTCTCTCTCCTCTCTCTCTCTCCTCCCCTGACTTGAGCGTAAAATTGCCACTCCGCTCCTCTCTTCTATCCTCCTATCAATTCCTCCCCCTTCCTCTCCCCCTCCTCTGCTCATAGATACGCTGCGCCCTGTGGCTACTCCCGCCCTCTGTTGCATCACGTACAGCCAAGATGCAGGAACGAGTCATTTGGGATGGGCAGGTAAATGGTAAATATGGAAGGTATGAAGAGGTGGTGGTAGAAGCTTAGACAAAACAATGAGTCACGTGGGGTTGGGAAATTAAAGGTAAGTCAAATAGTTACGTCTGGCTTTTGTTTTCTTTATTTATTTAGTGATTTTTTTCACGCTATGTATGAAGAGTCTACACACACACACACACACACACACACACACACACACACACACACACACACGCACACACACACACACACACACGTACGTTTCCGGTAACTATCACTGCCAACTTCACCATTATAAACTCCCTTCATTTACCAAGCGAATTTATTAACCACCATCACCACCGCCACCCGCCACCGCCCACCACCACCACCACCCGCCGCCACCATAACCATCACCTGCAGACTGGCGCCATTGCCATCACCACCACCGCCAGAAGCATTACCACTGCCGTGTGTGTGATCTGTGTGCAGCACCAGGGAACGGACTCAGACCAAGAGGAGAAGGAGGAGGAGGAGGAAGAGGAGGAGGAGGATTAGAAAGGAAAACCAAACAGCAGGAGATATTTTGGTCATTGTTAAGAGGTTGGTAGGAGGAGGACAAAGAGAACAATTACGAAGACTGGAAATACCACGGAAAAAAAAAGTGGATAATTGAACTCTGTATTAGAATAAAAAAATATTTGTCAATATGAAGAAAATATACTGAAAGGAAGCAAGGAAGATAAGAGGAGGATAAAAGAACGAAAAACAAAAATCCTCCATTTTTTTCATTACTGCAACGACAACTTAATTTGAGCCAGTATATTTGTCATCACCAGTACTTCTCTTCCCAGACGCAACACTTATATGTATTTTTTATTTTTCCATATATAATAAATTTTGTAGAATAACCTTCAAATCAACAAAATGGCAGTTAATCCTTCACTTTCTTCTCCTTACAATGAAGAGAAGCTTTCAATGTACATTTTAAAATAGTAATGCATTAAAATATACATAGCTTAATATTCATACCTTGAAAAACCGTAATGCATTTTAAATATACATAGTTCAAGAGTGATTCCATTTTTTCCTTCCTCTTGTTGCCCTACGCCAGTGTTCCTCTTACGTGAAAAATAGTAATACATTCCTTTCATTAACAAAAACACACCCAATTCCATGTCCCCTATAACTTTGACAGCGAGCGGCAACTCACTCAACTAAAATCCAGATTAATATTGAAACCCTCGAGTGCAGAGAGAGATCACCTTTCAACTTCACTCACTCACCTCAACATTCACTTCTACATTCATTGCTCACCCACGCAACACTCCACTCTCTGTCACCGCAATAAACGGCTCCTCTTTTTTTTTTTTTTTTTTTTTACCCGCAGTAAGCTTACACGATCCACCACCACACAATTCCAGTAATTCACACACATTTCCAGCCTGTCAGTGTCCTGTCCCGTGTCCAATCGGTTTTCAAAAGATACATCAAAATCACCATGCTTTTTTTTTTTTTTTCTCAGATATCCTCGCTTCATATTCACTGGCACTCAGTGATACGTTCAGTTATTCATCCACTCATAATTATTCACATTTACTCATTACACTTCACCCTCTTTTGGATAAGCCCTTTTTTTGGACTGCTAAATTCAGGGAATGGCGCCTCAGTGGATTTCTCTCTCTCTCTCTCTCTCTCTCTCTCGTCCTCTCTCTCTCTCTCTCTCTCTCTCTCATCTCTCTCTCTCTCTAGTCCAGTGTTCGCAAAATGCACCCAAGTTTTATCTCTCTCTTCACCCATTTGCCTTTATTTTCCGCGGCTCTCACCTCCTCTCACCCCGGCCCGGCCCGGCCCGCCTCGCCCCGCTCCTCCTCCTCCCCACCTGAAGTCTACAAGATCAGGGGAAGGAAAAAAAGCAATATTAGCACTTTCCGTTTCCTCACCTGCCTCCTTCCCCCTCCACCCCACTCTCTTTTTCGCCTTCCCTTCCTCCTCCTCCTCCTCTTCTTCTCTACCACTCCTCTTCTTCATCTCGTCTTTATATATTCTGTCTTTCTTATCTTTCTTTTTTTCTATCTACGTGTGTTTCTTCGTTTCTCCTTTATCTTCTTCCTCCTCCTCCTCCTCCTCCTCCTCCTCCTCCTCCTCCGTTTTTTCTTCCTTCTCTTCCCTACATTTTTTCTCTCCTCTTCACATCATTTTCACTCAAAATAATTCTCAATTTTCTTCTCTTGTTTACATGTACTGTTTTTTTATGTTTCTCTCCATCATATTTCTTCTTCTCTTCTCTATTGTCTTTTTTCTTTCATTCCCTCTTCACATCTTCTTTTCTTTTCTTATCCATGAGCTTCTTTTTTTTATGCTTCTCCTTCTCTTCTTCTTCTTCCTTCCTCCTTCCCCTCCTCCTCCTCCTTCTCTTTTATTTCTCTCTTTCGTCCTCCTACTCAGATCATCCTCATTCTTCCTTTTTCTTATTCTTCATGTCGATTTTCTTTCCCTCCTCCTCCTCCTCCTCCTTCTCCTCCTCCTCCTCCTTTGGTCATCACCTCCCCTTTCCTCCAATAGAATTCTCTCCCGCATCTCTTTAATTTCCACCTTTCCTTCTAGTCTCTACCCTTGGAATCCCTCCCCTCCCCTTCTCCTCCATCAACATCCCTCTTCCTCCTTTCCTCTCAATCTCTATTTCTCTTCGTATTTGTATTTTTTTCCCTAGTCCTTCTTTTCCTCCTCTTTTTTTTCTTTTACTTATCTTCTTCACCTCTCTTTCTTACATTTTCCACTTAAGATTGTTTTTTTTTTTACTCTTCTCACCAAACGGTTCTTCTTTTCTTGTTCCTGTTCTTCGTCACTCTTGATCATCATTTTTAACTTCCCTTCCTTATGCTCTCCATCTCTGGGTCTTCTCTTTCACACTCTCCTTCAAAAAACACAACTTTCTCCTCCTCCTCTTCCTCCCCCTCCTACAGTTTCCAGCCTTAGATATACTTCCACCTCCTTCAAAAGCAGTTCTTCATCTTCCCTCCCTCTCCTACAGTTTCCAGCCTTTAAATATATTCCACCTCCTTCAAAAACAGTTCTTTATCTTCCTCCTCCTCCTCCTCCTCTTCCTCCTCCCCCCAAATATTTACTCCGATGACAAAAAACTGGAGGCGACCCGTTTGTTCCTCTCCTCGACTCTCCCTTTGGCCAACAAAACGAATCACTTGACACACACACACACACACACACACACACACACACACACACACACACACACACACACACACACAGTGAGTCATGAGCTGGTTTGCTTGTTCGGTTAAGACGACTGATAAACAATGAGAGAGGAGAGAGAGGAGAGAAGAGAGAGAGAGAGAGAGAGAGAGAGAGAGAGAGAGAGAGAGAGGACGAGGAGAGAGAGAGAGAGAGAGAGAGAGAGAGAGAGAGAGAGAGAGAGAGAGAGAGAGATGTTGTGTTCAGTGTATCCGTTACGAGTTTATCTTTATTTTGCAGAGTTTTGTGTGTGAGTGTGTGTGTGTGTGTGTGTGTGTGTGTGTGTGTGTGTGTGTGTGTGTGTGTGTGTGTGTGTGTGTGTGTGTGATGAAGGATGGTAAAAATGTCAAGCTTTGGGTAACAAAAAAACATAAAAAAAAATCGTTCAAAAGCATAAATAAATAAATAAATAAATACAATAAAAAACAAATAAAACAATGAAAGAAAATAAAGAAGCAAATAAAAATAAAATAATAAATAAAGGCTTCCTTCTATGTCGTACTTTAAAAGAAAACGGGAGGAGGAGAATGGAAAAAGACAGAATGTGTTAATGTGTTGTGTAATTGTCGGTAGTTATTTTTGTCTGTATCTGTTACAGATATGAGAGCCCTGGTATTTTGTTGAATAAAGCTTGGAGTTGCCACCAAGCGTTTCAGTTCTCATTACAGACACAACAAACGAGGACAAATAAAGGAAAAATAAAGATAACAAGAAATAAAAAAAAAATATATATATATCAACACAAAGCAAAATATAACAACATTCATTGCACAATGATAAAAAAAAAAAAATCAATTAATTGACGTCATTCGAATTGTGAAAGTCTCCGCCGCGCATCCAATGACAAAATGTACAAGAGAAGATCAGGACACAGGCAAAATCGCACCTCAAGACAGAGCAAGAGAAAAGAAGAAAAAAATAGATAAAGTAAATCAAATAAGATACAGAAACATGACAGATTGCACACATAAAAAAAAAAAAAAAGAAAAAAGCATTTTAACCCTTTCACTGTTAGACAAATTTTCTTCTTTAATACCTATAACTTTTTAGAGGCTATTTTTGTGCTAAGCCAAGTAAGGTATTTTTATTCTGGCACCTTGGAAATGCTGTGAGAGAGGGAAAAAAAAAAAAAGAAACGGAAGGAAAAAGGGAAAACTCATATCCTATACCATTTCCATAAGAGTAATAATGGGTATTTTCATGTAATAATGGGTATTTTCATGAAATAATGGGTATTTTCATTCATTCATTTTCATTCGTGGGTTGCAAGAAAAGATATTTTTTCTATATCATTCTTTTTTTTTCTTTTTTTTTATATATTCTAAGTCAAAGTTGATTTACATTTCAGGTTCCTTTCATATTTCGAATAACAGATGCTTTCATTTCCACGTGACTTTTAGGGGGATGAAAGACATTGATTTTCTATATTATGAACAATGTTAATTACTTTTTCTGATTTATCTATTAATCCTGCACCTCAAGAATGAGTCAAACAGTGTGACAAACTTCACTTTCTCCCTGTGTGAAAGTATTCGAGAAACGTGATGAAAAAACGGCAGGGAATTTCATGAATATTGATCGAAGAAAAATCAATATATGAATGAAACAGTTGCTTTATGTCAAGGGTTTGCAAAGACCGAGAAGTGAGGATGGAACAGCACCAAGTAGTTGCCAATACTGATGGGGATTGAAAAAAAAAAAGATGATGAATTTGGATTATGCCAAAAACTGTCAACAAACATTTAAAAAAGAATGATAATGAAAACGACAGCAATGATGATGAAAATTACTTCCTATTACCTCTAAACACACACACACACACACACATCAATTCAAATAAACCCAGTCCTTATTCCATCAATCAAAAACACACACAACACAAGAGTAAGAGTGAGAATACACTCTAACACGCCTTACACTGGACCAACAATTAATAAATTCTTCATCTGACACTTAACGCACATCACTGAGAGAGAGAGAGAGAGAGAGAGAGAGAGAGAGAGAGAGAGAGAGAGAGAGAGAGAGAGAGAGAGAGAGAGAGAGAGAGAGAGAGAGAGAGAGAGAGAGAGAGAGAGAGAGAGAGAGAGAGAGAGAGAGAGAGAGAGAGAGAGAGAGAGAGAGAGAGAGAGAGAGAGAGAGAGAGAGAGAGAGAGAGAGAGAGAGAGAGAGAGAGAGAGAGAGAGAGAGAGAGAGAGAGAGAGAGAGAGAGAGAGAGAGAGAGGATGAGTCAAAGTTAATGTAAAGCTTTACATTCTAATATCCAGACGTACGTTCGCCTCCATCATTCCAATTGCCTTGTGCTTATCTTGTTCTGGGTGTCATTAGGAAAGGTTGGGATTCGATGGCGGGGGAGGTGAGTCGGTTGTCCTCTTTTTTTTTATTTATCTATTTATTTATTTATTATTATTATTACTATTATTTGTGTGTGTGTGTGTGTGTGTGTGTGTGTGTGTGTGTGTGTGTGTGTGTACTGCCTTAGGAGGGAGGGAGGGAGGTGAAGAAATAAGTATAAAACAACGAAAGAAGGAAAAAAGTAAAAGAAAGAAAGAAAGAAGGAAAACGAAAAAGAACCCACGACAAAAAGAAAACAGGAAAGGGAAAGGAAGAGAAAACGCAAGAAATTATGAAATAAAAAAAAGTAAAGTGAAAAAAAACATTCGTACATACATTTCTACAGACAGACAAACGTACACACAAGCAAGAGTGACAAAAAACAAACAAAAAAGCGCACAGGCAAACAAACAGACAGACAGACAGACAGACAGGCAGACAGACACACAGACAGACAGACAGACAGACAGGCAGGCAAATGAGCAGGCAGTTACATAGACATTAAAAAGACAAAACTCAAAAATAAAGAAAAAAAGAATTAAGAAAAAATGAAGAAAACTGCAGAAAAAAAAACACACACACTTTACTGTGAGTCTCTCCATTGTAGGTTTTTAATACCAGACGGGAAAATAAGAAAGTTTTGATGTTGACGGTGTAACTTGGGAGATATTAGCTGTGAGGGAAGGCGGGGCTCACTGCTGCCAGGACTCATGATGACGCACTAATACCTTGCAGGCGACAGGGGAAGAAATTAAATACCAAACAATCAAGCTTACAGGAAAAACATGTAATAGTGCAGGAGGACAATGCTGAAAAGAAGGAAAATAAAGGAAAAAAGAAAACAATGAAAGATAGAGCAAAGAAAACACAAGAAAGGTACAGAAAGGAAAAGAACAAAACGAATACGAAAAATTAAAAAAAAAACAAATAAAGAAAAAAAAATATGAAAGAAAAAGAAAAAAAGAAAGATTTGTGTTTTAAGGTTACTTTACCAGCGCGTGTTGGAGAGAAAATAAAAATCCTGCAAAATTGGCAAAATATTTAGCACAAAGCTACTGTGGGAACTATTGATGTTGAGAAACAAAAAAAAAAGTTTTCTACAAAAATAAAAAAAAAGTGAAGGTGTGGCGTATTCCGAGTGTTGGCCCAGGACTGGTACTCGTTGCGTCACCCTTCCTGGACCTCGGCATATAGAGTAGGATGGACAGTTCCTTTTTCCACCGTCTTTACGTTACCAATCACAGTTGACCGGCACCTCTTTAAGGCTTTGTAAACCTAGGAGCGAGCAATCGTCTGAAAAATGTTCCAGCTGTCACCATGATTCGAACCCGACACTTCCTACATTGTAGTCAGACACGCTACCGACTGAGCTACTGCGGTCCAGATATCTCGCTTATACTAAGGCCTGCAGAGAGAGAGAGAGAAAGACAGAGAGAGAGAATGAAGACTTAAATAGAGGAACCAACTTTGAATTTATACAAGAGAAAGTCACTGTGGAAAATAATAAAAGGTAGAGCGATTAAAGAGAGAAAGAATTCATTGTTTCTTGCATTACTGAGATTAATAAGATTCATTTCGCTGGATTACCAAAGAAAAAACAATAAGAAAACTCGCTGCGGGAATGACGTATGGCGATTAAAAAATGGAAAAAAAAAATGTTTCCTACACTATTGTTACAAATATGAAATTTACCCTGCATTGAAAAACAAATAAATAAAATAAGAAATAAAACAGAAACCCATTGCGGAAATAACAGATAGGACAGGAAAAAAATAAATAAATAAATGTTTGCTGCACTACTGTTACAGCTAAGATTCTTTCCCACGCATTACAAAAAAAAAAAAAAAAAAAAAGGAAATCCACTACGGAAATAACACATACGGCGATTAACGAAAGAAGAAAAAAATAAATGCCTCCTGCATTGCTGTGATTAATAACAGTCTTTTTTTTGGCATTAAAAACAAATAAATTATTCAAACCATACAATATACACAAATAGGCCGCTGTGGAAACATCCATTCAACAATTACAGGAAAAAAAAGTAAAAGTTCCCACAATCTCTTACAACCAAGACTTTTTTTTTCCCCAGATTATCACATTTTCCGTCAGGGATCTGAGGGGGCGGCGGAGCGTCATGAGGGGCGCCGCGCCAGCCATTACGCTCCCCCAAGGACTCAGCACAGAGGCAAGGGGAAGGAGCACTCGTATATTATTAGCGCCGCGGGGGATGAACGCTTCACTCATGCTTAATTAACACGCTTCCCGCTCAGGTGAAGACGAGAACCACCTGGACTGCTAAAGGGAGGGAATTAAGAGCTCCTGTGAGTTATCAGGTGAGCAAAGACGCCATTTCAGCTTTGCAGGTAAACTCGCGAATCAGCAGAACTAATAATGTTGAGAAAGGCAGCAGTTCCATGCCACTCAGGTGTGCAATGTGATCGGGGCATTTTCCTCTGGTTAAGGAAGGTGGCATTTCAACTTTCCAGGTTGTTCATTCAGTTCTCAGACACGAGAGACAAGGTGACTTGTGAACTGAAGAAAGACAACTCCTATGTTACTTAGGTGACCAATTTAAATAGAGCGCTTTACTCGTCAACAAAGGTGGTATTTCAACTTTCTAGATATTTAAGTAATCAATTTTTTTTTTCAGATAAACACGAGAAACAAAACGATTAATGAACTGGAGAAAAACAAAAGTTCCATATTGCTAAGGTAAGCAATGTGAAAAAGCTATCAGCTATTTTCTCAGGTGAACAAAGATGGCATTTCAATTTCCTAGGTGAACAAGTTGAACCACGAGGAACATCGTAACTAATAAACTGGAGACAGGCAGAATTTCTAAACCACTCAGGTGAACAATATGAACCAATCACAAGATACTTTTCAGGTGAACAAAGATGACATTTCAACTTTCCAGGATAATAAATATGTTCCTAATTATGCTTTTTCATCTTTCTGCATCTTATATATAACAGAGGAACATCAAGACACCTAAGGAGTTAACTAAACTGACTAACCTATTCTGTCCACCTCTCTAATGCAGGAGTTAACCAGTATTCTCAGTCATTCATCCCTTTCTCTGGTAAACTCTGGAACTCCCTGCCTGCTTCTGTATTTTCACCTTCCTCTGACTCGAATTCCTTCAAGAGGGAGGTTTCAAGACACTTATCCTTCAGTTTTTGACTACTGCTTTGGACACTTTTCTGGGAATGGCATCTGAGTTGGCTTTTATTTTTTTATTTATTTATTTATTTATTTTTTTTGTTGCCCTTGGCCAGTGTCTCTCCTACGTAAAACGAGAAAAAAAAACTTACGTTCCTTTTCTTCTCAAAGTTCATGAAAGCGAGAATGAAGGATATTTTGTTGTTTTCATTTTGCTCTCTGTATTTTTTTTATCAGAGACATGAAGAGGTCAAAAAAAAAGTATATAAAACTTGTAAAAAGAAGTGTTTTGCTTAGTACAGACTAAATTAAAGGAGACGCTGGATGAGAGAAAACACTGAACACCAAACGGCAGACAAGAGACAAGACAAGTAAGTAAGCATGAGAGCAAAAAATATTGTCAGGAAATGTAACCCAGCAACTCCCTGGTAACGGAGGAAAAAAAAAAAAAAAAGAGAAAAAATGAGAAGTGTTGTGTTCTTCCACGCACCACAAGGAAAAAAGAGTCACTCAGGGATCACTTAACATATCAAAAACGACAATAACAACACCAACACGTCCACTACCCGACAAAACTCGCGGAAGTGAAGAGAAAGGGAGGGACAAATGGAGGAGGAAGAGTTGAAAGGGAGGCGGGAGTGGAGAAGTGGAGGGTTCTAGAAAGTGGGAGGAGGAGGAGGAGGAGGAGGAAGGACAGAAAGTTGTAAGAGGTGGAAGGGACAAAGAAGAGCAGTAAGTGAAAGGAAAAGTGAGAAGGAAGAATACAATAAAAAAAAAAAAAGCAGATATAAAAGATGAATAAAAAGGAAAGAAAGGAAGGTAAAATTGGAATATGGAAATTATAGAAAAGACAAATATGAAAGAGGGAAAAGAAGAAAAACAAAAAGAAGGATAGAAGACAAGAATGAAGGGCTAGAAATAGACACAGACAATGGAGGAAAAAAACGTGAAAAAAAAGAAGAAAAAGAAAAGAAAAATAAAGAAAAGTAAAATGAGCGACGATGGAAGTGAGACGGTGGATAAAGGAGGAGGAAGAAACGTAATAGACACAAAATAGGAAGAGAGAGAGAGAGAGAGAGAGAGAGAGAGAGAGAGAGAGAGAGAGAGAGAGAGAGAGAGAGAGAGAGAGAGAGAGAGAGAAGAGAAGAGGGTCCCAGGTGCTAACAGGAAATGAACAGATTGAAATGTACAACTGGGAAGAGAGAGAGATTTGAGGGAAAGGCAGAGAAGAGGAGGTAACAGTCCAAGATGGAGGAAAGAGAAACTTGAAAGAGGAAAGAAATCTAGAGAGGAAAGAAGGAAGGGAGGAGAGACAAAGAAAGATAATGTAATGGAATAAATGGAAAACGTAGAGAAAAGAAGGAAGAAAGATGGTGAAGGAAGATTAAATAATAAATAAACGAAAATCTACACAAAGGAAGGAGAAAGAAGAATAGAGGAAGAAGATAAATCAAGATAAAGAAGGGAGAAGGAACAAACAGAAGAGATAAAAGAACAGAACAAACGAAAATCGAGAGAAGGAAAGAAGGAGGATAGATAATGAAAATTAATTAAGCTTCAAAATCGAAAGGAAGAAAAGAGAAAGAGAGCCAGAAAAAAAGGGAGGTAAAAATAACGTGGTAACCGAAAACCAAGAGTAAAAAATAGGAAGGAAAGAAGGAAGGATAAAGGAAAATAAATATATATATATATATATATATATATATATATATATATATATATATATATATATATATATATATATATATATATATATATATATATATATATATATATATATATATATATATATATTGAAAATCGAAAAGGAAGAAAGGAGAAAGGATGGAACAAGGGAGATAAAGTATCTGGGTAAAAGAAAAAAAAAGAAGGAAGAGGAAAGGATAGACAAGGAAAGAAAATAAACAATGAAAATCAAAAAAAGAAACAGGGATAGACATAGAGATAAATTAATAAAGTAAAGAGAGAGAGAGAGAGAGAGAGACAGAGAGAGAGAGAGAGAGAGAGAGAGAGAGAGAGAGAGAGAGAGAGAGAGAGAGAGAGAGAGAGAGAGAGAGAGAGAGAGAGAGAGAGAGAGAGGAAGTGTTTGTGTAATAGGAGTGAAATACTTTCCTTCTTTTCCAGATATTTATTTTCACTTTCTGACAAGAGACAAGAGAAACAAGAAGAGCAACACACACACACACACACACACACACACACACACACGTTATCTCTTTCTCTGTGTTTCTTCAGTCAAAATTCTGTCGCTGTGTGTTGTTGTTTGCGTGAGGGAAGCACCGATGACACAACACCTGCTCCTCTACCGCGATACAAGCTAATACTTGGCTTTTCCTTCTCTCTTGTACCTCTCTCTCTCTCTCTCTCTCTCTCTCTCTCTCTCTCTCTCTCTCTCTCTCTCTCTCTCTCTCTCTCTCTCTCTCTCTCTCTCTCTATGTATCACTTTTACATAAACTTCCTCTTCTCTCTTTCTCTTCGTAATCATCTTTCATATCCATTTTCTCCTTTATTTTTCACACTTTATTTCCTTTATGTCAGCTTAAGTCTCTCTCTCTCTCTCTCTCTCTCTCTCTCTCTCTCTCTCTCTCTCTCTCTCTCTCTCTCTCTCTCTCTCTCTCTCTCTCTCTCTCTCTCTTCCCCTGACTTGAGCGTGAAATTGCCACTCCGCTCCTCTCTTCTATCCTCCTATCAACTCCTCCCCCTTCCTCTCCCCTCCTCTGCTCTTAGATACGCTGCGCCCTGTGGCTACTCCCGCCCTCTGTTGCATCACGTACAGCCAAGATGCAGGAACGAGTCATTTGGGATGGGCAGGTAAATGGTAAATATGGAAGGTATGAAGAGGTGGTGGTAGAAGCTTGGACAAAACAATGAGTCACGTGGGTTGGGAAATTAAAGGTAAGTCAAATAGTTACGTCTGCTTTTGCTTTCTTTCTTTCTTTATTTTTTTTCTCACGCTATGTATAAAGAGTCTACACACACACACACACACACACACACACACACACACACACACACACACACACACACACACACACACACACACACACACACACACACACACACACACACACACACACACACACACGTACGTTTCCGGTAACTATCACTGCCAACTTCACCATTACAAACTCCCTTCATTACCAAGCGAATTTATTAACCACCATCACCACCGCCACCGCCACCGCCACCACCACCACCACCGCCGCCACCATAACCATCACCTGCAGACTGGCGCCATTGCCATCACCACCACCGCCAGAAGCATCACCACTGCCGTGTGTGTGATCTGTGTGCAGCACCAGGGAACGGACTCAGACCAAGAGGAGGAGGAGGAGGAGGAGGAAGAGGAGGAGGAGGATTAGAAAGGAAAACCAAACAGCAGGAGATATTTTGGTTACTGTTAAGAGGCTGGGACGAGGAGGACAAAGAGAACAATTACGAAGACTGGAAATACCACACAAAAAAAGTGGATGATTGAACTCTGTATTAGAACAAAAAATATTTGTCAATATGAAGAAAATATACTGAAAGGAAGCAAGGAAGATAAGAGGAGGATAAAAGAACAAAAGAAAAAATCCTCCATTTTTTCATTACTGCACGACAACTTAATTTGAGCCAGTATATTTGTCATCACCAGTACTTCTCTTCCAGACGCAACACTTATATGTATTTTTTTCCCCATATATAATAAATTTTGTAAAATAACCTTCAAATCAACAAAATGGCAGTTAATCCTTCACTTTCTTCTCCTTACAATGAAGAGAAGCTTTCAATGCACGTTTTAAAATAGTAATACATTAAAATATACATAGCTTAATATTCATACTTTGAAAACCGTAATGCATTTTAAATATACATAGTTCAAGAGTGATTCAATTTTTCCTTCCTCTTGTTGCCCTACGCCAGTGTTCCTCTTACGTGAAAAATAGTAATACATTCCTTTCATTAACAAAAACACACCCAATTCCATGTCCCTATAACTTTGACAACGAGCGGCAACTCACTGAACTAAATCCAGATTAATATTGAAACCCTCGAGTGCAGAGAGAGATCACCTTTCACTTCACTCACTCACCTCAACATTCACTTCTACATTCATTGCTCACCCACGCAACACTCCACTCTCTGTCACCGCAATAGACGGCTCCTCTTTTTTTTTTTTTTTACCCGCAGTAAGCTTACACGATCCACCACCACACAATTCCAGTAATTCACACACATTTCCAGCCTGTCAGTGTCCTGTCCGTCTCCAATCGGTTTTCAAAAGATACATCAAAATCACCATGTTTTTTTTTTTTTTTTCTCAGATATCCTCGCTTCATATTCACTGGCACTCAGTGATACGTTCAGTTATTCATCCACTCATAATTATTCACATTTACTCATTACACTTCACCCTCTTTTGGATAAGCCTTTTTTTGACTGCTAAATTCAGGGAATGGAGCCTCAGTGGGTCTCTCTCTCTCTCTCTCTCTCTCTCTCTCTCTCTCTCTCTCTCTCTCTCTCTCTCTCTCTCTCTCTCTCTCTCTCTCTCTCTCTCTCTCTCTCTCTCTCTCTCTCTCTCTCTCTCTCTCTCTCTCTCTCTCTCTCTCTCTCTCTCTCTAGTCCAGTGTTCGCAAAATGCACCCAAGTTTATCTCTCTCTCCCCCCATTTGCCTTTATTTTCCGCGGCTCTCACCTCCTCTCACCCCGCCCCGCCCCGGCCCGCCTCGCCCCGCCCGTCCTCCTCCCCACCTGAAGTCTACAAGAGCAGGGGAAGGACAAAAGCAATATCAGCACTTTCCGTTTCCTCACCTGCCTCCTTTCCCCTCCACCCCACTGTCTTTTCGCCTCCCCTTCCTCCTCCTCCTCCTCTTCTTCTCTACCATCTCTTCTTCATCTCGTCTTTAAATATTCTGTCTTTCTTATCTTTTTTTTCTATCTACGTGTGTTTCTTCGTTTCTCCTTTATCTTCTTCCTCCTCCTCCTCCTCCTCCTCCTCCTCCTCCTCCGTTTTTTCTTCCTTCTCTTCCCTACATTTTTCTCTCCTCTTCACATCATTTTCACTCATAATAATTCTCAATTTTCTTCTCTTGTTTACATGTACTGTTTTTTTATGTTTCTCTCCATCATATTTCTTCTTCTCTTCTCTATTGTCTTTTTTTCTTTCATTCCCTCTTCACATCTTCTTTTCTTTTCTTATCCATGAGCTTCTTTTTTTATGCTTCTCCTTCTCTTCTTCTTCTTCCTCCTTCCCCTCCTCCTCCTCCTTCTCTTTTATTTCTCTCTTTCGTCCTCCTACTCAGATCATCCTCCTTCTTCCTTTTTTTTCCTTCATGTCGATTTTCTTTCCTCCTCCTCCTCCTCCTCCTCCTCCTCCTCCTCCTTTGGTCATCACCTCCGTTTCCTCCAATAGAATTCTCTCCCGCATCTCCTTAATTTCCACCTTTCCTTCTAGTCTCTACCCTTGGAATCCCTCCCCTCCCCTTCTCCTCCTCCATCAACATCCCTCTTCTTCCTTTCCTTTCAATCTCTATTTCTCTTCGTATTTGTATTTTTTTCCCTACTCCTTCTTTTCCTCCTCTTTTTTTCTTTTACTTATCTTCTTCACCTCTCTTTCTTACATTTTCCACTTAAGATTTTTTTTTTTTTTTACTCTTCTCACCAAACGGTTCTTCTTTTCTTGTTCATGTTCTTCGTCACTCTTGATCATCATTTTTAACTTCCCTTCCTTATGCCCTCCATCTCTGGGTCTTCTCTTTCACACTCTCCTTCAAAAAACACAACTTCCTCCTCCTCCTCCTCTTCCTCCCCCTCCTACAGTTTCCAGCCTTAGATATATTCCACCTCCTTCAAAAGCAGTTCTTCATCTTCCTCCCCCTCCTACAGTTTCCAGCCTTAGATATATTCCACCTCCTTCAAAAACAGTTCTTTATCTTCCTCCTCCTCCTCCTCCTCTTCCTCCTCCCCCAAATATCTACTCCGATGACAAAAACTGGAGCCGACCCGTTTGTTCCTCTCCTCGACTCTCCCTTTGGCCAACAAAACGAATCACTTGACACACACACACACACACACACACACACACACACAGTGAGTCATGAGCTGGTTTGCTTGTTCGGTTAAGACGACTGATAAACAATGAGAGAGAGAGAGAGAGAGAGAGAGAGAGAGAGAGAGAGAGAGAGAGAGAGAGAGAGAGAGAGAGAGAGAGAGAGAGAGAGAGAGAGAGAGAGAGAGAGAGAGAGAGAGAGAGAGAGAGAGAGAGAGAGGTGTTGTGTTCAGTGTATCCGTTACGAGTTTATCTTTATTTTGCAGAGTTTTGTGTGTGAGTGTGTGTGTGTGTGTGTGTGTGTGTGTGTGTGTGTGTGTGTGTGTGTGTGTGTGTGTGTGATGAAGGATGGTAAAAATGTCAAGCTTTGGGTAACAAAAAACATAAAAAAAAATCGTTCAAAAGCATAAATAAATAAATAAATAAATACAATAAAAAACAAATAAAACAATGAAAGAAAATAAAGAGGCAAATAAAAATAAAATAATAAATAAAGGCTTCCTTCTATGTCGTACGAGTACTTTAAAAGAAAACGGGAGGAGGAGAATGGAAAGAGACAGAATGTGTTAATGTGTTGTGTAATTGTCGGTAGTTATATTTGTCTGTATCTGTTACAGATATGAGAGCCTGGTATTTTGTTGAATAAAGCTTGGAGTTGCCACCAAGCGTTTCAGTCTCATTACAGACACAACAAACGAGGACAAATAAAGGAAAAATAAAGATAACAAGAAATACAAAAAAAAAAAATATCAACACAAAGCAAAATATAACAACATTCATTGCACAATGATAAAAAAAAAAAAAATCAATTAATTGACGTCATTCGAATTGTGAAAGTCTCCGCCGCGCATCCAATGACAAAATGTACAAGAGAAGATCAGGACACAGGCAAAATCGCACCTCAAGACAGAGCAAGAGAAAAGAAGAAATAAATAGATAAAGTAAATAAAATAAGATACAGAAACATGACAGATTGCAAACATAAAAAAAAAAAAGAAAAAAGCATTTTAACCCTTTCACTGTTAGACAAATTTTCTTCTTTAATACCTATAACTTTTTAGAGGCTATTTTTGTGCTAAGCCAAGTAAGGTATTTTTATTCTGGCACCTTGGAAATGCTGTGAGAGAGGGAAAAAAAAAAAAAACAGAAGAAAAAAGGGAAAACTCATATCCTATACCATTTCCATAAGAGTAATAATGGGTATTTTCATTCATTCATTTTCATTCGTGGGTTGCAAGAAAAGAAGATATTTTTTCTATATCATTCTTTTTTTTCTTTTTTTTTATATATTCTAAGTCAAAGTTGATTTGCATTTCAGGTTCCTTTCATATTTCGAATAACAGATGCTTTAATTTCACGTGACTTTGAAGGGGATGAAAGACATTGATTTTCTATATCATGAACAATGTTAATAACTTTTTCTGATTTATCTATTAATCCTGCACCTCAAGAATGAGTCAAACAGTGTGACAAACTTCACTTTCTCCCTGTGTGAAAGTATTCCAGAAATGTGATGAAAAAACGGCATGGAATTTCATGAACATTGATCGAAGAAAAATCAATATATGAATGAAACAGTTGCTTTATGTCAAGGGTTTGCAAAGACCGAGAAGTGAGGATGGAACAGCACCAAGTAGTTGCCAATACTGATGGGGATTGAAGATGATGAATTTGGATTATGCCAAAAACTGTCAACAAACATTTAAAAAAGAATGATAATGAACACGACAGCAATGATGATGAAAATTACTTCCTATTACCTCTAACACACACACACACACACACACACACACACACACACACACACACACACACACACACACACACATCAATTCAAATAAACCCAGTCCTTATTCCATCAATCAAAAACACACACAACACAAGAGTAAGAGTGAGAATACACTCCAACACGCCTTACACTGGACCAACAATTAATACATTCTTCATCTGACACTTAACGCACATCACTGAGAGAGAGAGAGAGAGAGAGAGAGAGAGAGAGAGAGAGAGAGAGAGAGAGAGAGAGAGAGAGAGAGAGAGAGAGGATGAGTCAAAGTTAATGTAAAGCTTTACGTTCTAATATCCAGACGTACGTTCGCCTCCATCATTCCAATTGCCTTGTGCTTATCTTGCTCTGGGTGTCATTATGAAAGGTTGGGATTCGATGGCGGGGGAGGTGAGTCGGTTGTCCTTTTTTTTTATTTATCTATTTATTTATTTATTATTATTATTACTATTATTTGTGTGTGTGTGTGTGTGTGTGTGTGTGTGTGTGTGTGTGTGTGTGTGTGTGTGTGTGTACAGCCTTAGGAGGGAGGGAGGGAGGTGAAGAAATAAGTATAAAACAACGAAAGAAGGAAAAAAAATAAATGAAAGAAAGAAAGAAGGAAAACGAAAAAGAACCCACGACAAAAAGAAAACAGGAGAAAGAAAGGAAGAGAAAACGAAAGAAATTATGAAATAAAAAAAAAAAGTAAAGTGAAAAAAACATACGTACATACATTTCTACAGACAGACAAACGTACACACAAGGAAGACTAACAAAAAACAACAACAAAAAAAAAAAAACACAGGCAAACAGACAGACAGACAGACAGACAGACAGGCAGACAGACAGACAGGCAGACAGACAGACAGACAGACAGACAGGCAAGGGAGCAGGCAGTTACATAGACATTAAAAAGACAAAACTCAAAAATAAAAAAAAAGAATTAAGAAAAAAATAAAGAAAACTGCAGAAAAAAACACACACAGTTTACTGTGAGTCTCTCCATTGTAGGTTTTTAATACCAGACGGGAAAATAAGAAAGTTTTGATGTTGACGGTGTAACTTGGGAGATATCAGCTGTGATGGAAGGCGGGGCTCACTGCTGCCAGGACTCATGATGACGCACTAATACCTTGCAGGCGACAGGGGAAGAAATTAAATACCAAACAATCAAGCTTACAGGAAAAACATGTAATAGTGCAGGAGGACAATGCTGAAAGGAAGGAAAATAAAGGAAAAAAGAAAATAATGAAAGATAGAGCAAGGATAAAACAAGAAAGGTACAGAAAAGAAAAGAAAAAAACAAATACGAAAAAATAAAAAAAGAAACAAAGAAAGAAAAAGAAATATGAAAGAAAAAGAAAAAAGAAAGATTTGTGTTTTTAAGGTTACTTTACCAGCGCGTGATGGAGAGAAAATAAAAATCGTGCAAAATTGGCAAAATATTTAGCACAAAGCTACTGTGGGAACTACTGATGTTGAGAAACAAACAAAAAAAAAAATAGTTTCCCATAAGAATAAAAAAAAAAAAGTGAAGGTGTGTCGTATTCCGAGTGTTGGCCCAGGACTGGTACTCGTTGCGTCACCCTTCCTGGACCTCGGCATACAGAGTAGGATGGACAGTTCCTTTTTCCACAGTCTTTACGTTACCAATCACAGTTGACCGGCACCTCTTTAAGGCTTTGTAAACCTAGGAGTGAGCAATCGTCTCAAAAAAGTTCCAGCTGTCACCAGGAATCGAACCCGATACCTCCTACATTGTAGTCAGACACGCTACCGACTGAGCTACCGCGGTCCAGATATCTCGCTTATACTAAGGCCTGCAGAGAGAGAGAGAGAGAGAGAGAGAGAGAGAGAGAGAATGAAGACTTAAACAGAGAAACCAACTTTGAATTTATACAAGAGAAAGTCACTGTTGAAAATAATAAAAGGTAGAGCGATTAAAGAGAGGAAGAATTCATTGTTTCTTGCATTACTGAGATTACTAAGATTCATTTCGCTGGATTAACAAAGAAAAAACAATAAGAAAACTCGCTGCGGGAATGACGTATGGCGATTAAAAAATGGAAAAAAAATGTTTCCTACACTATTGTTACAACTATGAAATTTACCCTGCATTGAAAAAAAATAAAGAAATAAAGTAACAAATAAAACAGAAACCCATTGCGGAAATAACAGATAGGACAGGAAAAAAATAAATAAATAAATGTTTGCTGCACTACTGTTACAGCTAAGATTCTTTCCCATGCATTACAAAAAAAAAAAAGAAAAAAAAAAAGGAAATCCACTACTGAAATAACACATACGGCGATTAACGAATGAAGAAAAAAATAAATGCCTCCTGCATTGCTGTGATTAATAACAGTCTTTTTTATGGCATTAAAAACAAATAAATTAATTAAACCATACAATATACACAAATAGGCCGCTGCGGAAACATCCATTCAACAATTACAGGAAAAAAAAAAAAGTAAAAGTTCCCACAATCTCTTACAACCAAGACTTTTTTTTTCCCCCAGATTATCACATTTTCCGTCAGGAATCTGAGGGGGCGGCGGAGCGTCATGAGGGGCGCCGCGCCAGCCATTACGCTCCCCCAAGGACTCAGCACAGAGGCAAGGGGAGGGAGCACTCGTATATTATTAGCGCCGCGGGGGATGAACGCTTCACTCATGCTTAATTAACACGCTTCCCGCTCAGGTGAAGACGAGAACCACCTGGACTGCTAAAGGGAGGGAAGTAAGAGCTCCTGTGAGTTATCAGGTGAGCAAAGACGCCATTTCAGCTTTGCAGGTAAACTCGCGAATCAGCAGAACTAATAATGTTGAGAAAGGCAGCAGTTCCATGCCACTCAGGTGTGCAATGTGATCGGGGCATTTTCCTCTGGTTAAGGAAGGTGGCATTTCAACTTTCCAGGTTGTTCATTCAGTTCTCAGACACGAGAGACAAGGTGACTTGTGAATTGAAGAAAGACAACTCCTATATTACTTAGGTGACCAATTTAAATAGAGCGCTTTTCTCGTGAACAAAGGTGGTATTTCAACTTTCTAGATAATTAACTAATCAATTTTTTTTTTTTCAGATAAACACGAGAAACAAAACGATTAATGAACTGGAGAAAAACAAAAGTTCCATATTGCTAAGGTGAGCAATGTGAAAAAGCTATCAGCTATTTTCTCAGGTGAACAAAGATGGCATTTCAATTTCCCAGGTGAACAAGTTGAACCTCGAGGAACATCGTAACTAATAAACTGGAGACAGTCAGAATTTCTAAACCACTCAGGTGAACAATATGAACCAATCACAAGATACTTTTCAGGTGAACAAAGATAACATTTCAACTTTCCAGGTTAATAAATACGAGTATATTCCTAATTATGCTTTTTCATCTTTCTGCGTCTTATATATAACAGAGGAACATCAAGACACCTAAGGAGTTAACTAAACTGACCAACCTATTCTGTCCGCCTCTCTAATGCAGGAGTTAACCAGTATTCTCAGTCATTCATCCCTTTCTCTGGTAAACTCTGGAACTCCCTGCCTGCTTCTGTATTTCCACCTTCCTCTGACTCGAATTCCTTCAAGAGGGAGGTTTCAAGACACTTATCCTTCAGTTTTTGATTACTGCTTTGGACACTTTTCTGGGAATGGCATCTCAGTTGGCTTTTAATTTTTATTTATCTATTTATTTATTTATTTATTTTTTTTGTTGCCCTTGGCCAGTGTCCCTCCTACGTAAAACAAGAAAAAAAACTTACGTTCCTTTTCTTCTCAAAGTTCATGAAAGCGAGAATGAAGGATATTTTGTTGTTTTCATTTTGCTTTCTGTATTTTTTGATCAGAGACATGAAGAGGTCAAAAAAATAAAAATAAATAAAAAGCATATAAAGCTTGTAAAATGAAGTGTTTTGCATAGTACAGACTAAATTAAAGGAGACGCTGGATGAGAGAAAACACTGAACAAGAAACGGCAGACAAGAGACAAGACAAGTAAGTAAGCATGAGAGCAAAAAATATTGTCAGGAAATGTAACCCAGCAACTCCCTGGTAACGGAGGAAAAAAAAAAAAAAAAAGAGAAAAAATGAGAAGTGTTGTGTTCTTTCACGCACCACAAGGAAAAAAGAGTCACTCAGGGATCACTTAACATATCAAAAACGACAATAGCAACACCAACACGTCCACTACCCGACAAAACTCGCGGAAGTGAAGAGAAAGGGAGGGACAAATGGAGGAGGAAGAGTTGAAAGGGAGGCGGGAGTGGAGAAGTGGAGGGTTCTAGAAAGTGGGAGGAGGAGGAGGAGGAGGAGGAAGGACAGAAAGTTGTAAGAGGTGGAAGGGACAAAGAAGAGCAGTAAGTGAAAGGAAAAGTGAGGAGGAAGAATACGATAAAAAAAAAATATATATATAAAAGATGAATAAAAAGGAAAGAAAGAAAGGTAAAATTGGAATATGGAAATTACAGAAAAGACAAATATGAAAGAGGGAAAAGAAGAAAAACAAAAAGAAGGATAGAAGACAAGAATGAATTGCTAAAAATAGACACAGTGAATGGAGGAGAGAAAAACGTGAAAGAAAAGAAGAAAAAGAAAAGAAAAATAAAGAAAAGAAAAATGAGCGACGATGGAAGTGAAACGGTGGATGGAGGAGGAGGAAGAAACATAATAGACACAAAATATGAAGAGAGAGAGAGAGAGAGAGAGAGAGAGAGAGAGAGAGAGAGAGAGAGAGAGAGAGAGAGAGAGAGAGAGAGAGAGAGAGAGAGAGAGAGAGAGAGAGAGAGAGAGAGAGAGAGAGAGAGAGAGAGAGAGAGAGAGAGAGAGAGAGAGAGAGAGAGAGAGAGAGAGAGAGAGAGAGAGAGAGAGAGAGAGAGAGAGAGAGAGAGAGAGAGAGAGAGAGAGAGAGAGAGAGAGAGAGAGAGAGAGAGAGAGAGAGAGAGAGAGAGAGAGAGAGAGAGAGAGAGAAGAGGGTCCCAGGTACTAACAGGAAATGAACAGAATGAAATGTAGAACTGGGAAGAGAGTGAAATTAGAGGGAAAGACAGAGAAGAGGAGGTAACAGTCCAAGATGGAGGAAAGAGAAAGGTGAAAGAGGAAAGAAAATCTAGAGAGGGAAGAGGGAAGGGAGGAGAGACAAAGGAAGATAATGTAATGGAATAAATGGAAAATGTAGAGAAAAGAAGGAAGAAAGATGGAGAAGGAAGATTAAATAATAAATAAACGAAAATCTACACAAAGGAAGGAGAAAGAAGGATAGAGGAAGAAGATAAAACAAGATAAAGAAGGGAGAAGGAACAAACAGAAGAGATAAAAGAACAGAACAAATGAAAATCGAGAGAAGGAAGGAAGGAGGATAGATAATGAAAATTAATTAAGCTTCAAAATCGAAAGGAAGAAAAGAGAAAGAGAGCCAGAAAAAAAGGGAGGTAAAAATAACGTGGTAACCGAAAACCAAGAGTAAAAAATAGGAAGGAAAGAAGGAAGGATAAAGGAAAATAAAAAAAAATATATATATATATATTGAAAATCGAAAAGGAAGAAAGGAGAAAGGATGGAACAAGGGAGATAAAGTATCTGGGTAAAAGAAAAAAAAAGAAGGAAGAGGGAAGGATAGACAAGGAAAAAAAATAAACAATGAAAATCAAAAGAAGAAACAGAGATAGACATAGAGATAAATTAATAAAGTAAAGAGAGAGAGAGAGAGAGAGAGAGAGAGAGAGAGAGAGAGAGAGAGAGAGAGAGAGAGAGAGAGAGAGAGAGAGAGAGAGAGAGAGAGAGAGAGAGGAAGTGTTTGTGTAATAGGAGTGAAATACTTTCCTTCTTTTCCAGATATTTATTTTCACTTTCTGACAAGAGACAAGAGAAACAAGAAGAGCAACACACACACACACACACACACACACACACACACATTATCTCTTTCTCTGTGTTTCTTCAGTCAAAATTCTGTCGCTGTGTGTTGTTGTTTGCGTGAGGGAAGCACCGATGACACAACACCTGCTCCTCTACCGCGATACAAGCTAATACTTGGCTTTTCCTTCTCTCTTGTACTCTCTCTCTCTCTCTCTCTCTCTCTCTCTCTCTCTCTCTCTCTCTCTCTCTCTCTCTCTCTCTCTCTCTCTCTCTCTCTCTCTCTATGTATCACTTTTACATAAACTTCCTCTTCTCTCTTTCTCTTCGTAATCATCTTTCATATCCATTTTCTCCTTTATTTTTCACACTTTATTTCCTTTATGTCAGCTTAAGTCTCTCTCTCTCTCTCTCTCTCTCTCTCTCTCTCTCTCTCTCTCTCTCTCTCTCTCTCTCTCTCTCTCTCTCTCTCTCTCTCTCTCTCTCTCTCTCTCTCTCTCTCTCTCTCTCTCTCTCTCTTCCCCTGACTTGAGCGTGAAATTGCCACTCCGCTCCTCTCTTCTATCCTCCTATCAACTCCTCCCCCTTCCTCTCCCCTCCTCTGCTCTTAGATACGCTGCGCCCTGTGGCTACTCCCGCCCTCTGTTGCATCACGTACAGCCAAGATGCAGGAACGAGTCATTTGGGATGGGCAGGTAAATGGTAAATATGGAAGGTATGAAGAGGTGGTGGTAGAAGCTTGGACAAAACAATGAGTCACGTGGGTTGGGAAATTAAAGGTAAGTCAAATAGTTACGTCTGCTTTTGCTTTCTTTCTTTCTTTATTTTTTTTTCACGCTATGTATAAGGAGTCTACACACACACACACACACACACACACACACACACACACACACACACACACACACACACACACACACACACACACACACACACACGTACGTTTCCGGTAACTATCACTGCCAACTTCACCATTACAAACTCCCTTCATTACCAAGCGAATTTATTAACCACCATCACCACTGCCACCGCCACCGCCACCACCACCACCACCGCCGCCACCATAACCATCACCTGCAGACTGGCGCCATTGCCATCACCACCACCGCCAGAAGCATCACCACTGCCGTGTGTGTGATCTGTGTGCAGCACCAGGGAACGGACTCAGACCAAGAGGAGGAGGAGGAGGAGGAGGAAGAGGAGGAGGAGGATTAGAAAGGAAAACCAAACAGCAGGAGATATTTTGGTTACTGTTAAGAGGCTGGGACGAGGAGGAGAAAGAGAACAATTACGAAGACTGGAAATACCACACAAAAAAAAAAGTGGATGATTGAACTCTGTATTAGAACAAAAAAATATTTGTCAATATGAAGAAAATATACTGAAAGGAAGCAAGGAAGATAAGAGGAGGATAAAAGAACAAAAGAAAAAATCCTCCATTTTTTCATTACTGCACGACAACTTAATTTGAGCCAGTATATTTGTCATCACCCAGTACTTCTCTTCCAGACGCAACACTTATATGTATTTTTTTTTCCCCATATATAATAAATTTTGTAAAATAACCTTCAAATCAACAAAATGGCAGTTAATCCTTCACTTTCTTCTCCTTACAATGAAGAGAAGCTTTCAATGCACGTTTTAAAATAGTAATACATTAAAATATACATAGCTTAATATTCATACCTTGAAAACCGTAATGCATTTTAAATATACATAGTTCAAGAGTTATTCAATTTTTCCTTCCTCTTGTTGCCCTACGCCAGTGTTCCTCTTACGTGAAAAATTAGTAATACATTCCTTTCATTAACAAAAACAACACCCAATTCCATGTCCCTATAACTTTGACAACGAGCGGCAACTCACTCAACTAAATCCAGATTAATATTGAAACCCTCGAGTGCAGAGAGAGATCACCTTTCACTTCACTCACTCACCTCAACATTCACTTCTACATTCATTGCTCACCCACGCAACACTCCACTCCTCTGTCACCGCAATAGACGGCTCCTCTTTTTTTTTTTTTTTTACCCGCAGTAAGCTTACACGATCCACCACCACACAATTCCAGTAATTCACACACATTTCCAGCCTGTCAGTGTCCTGTCCGTCTCCAATCGGTTTTCAAAAGATACATCAAAATCACCATGTTTTTTTTTTTTTTTTTTCTCAGATATCCTCGCTTCATATTCACTGGCACTCAGTGATACGTTCAGTTATTCATCCACTCATAATTATTCACATTTACTCATTACACTTCACCCTCTTTTGGATAAGCCTTTTTTTTGACTGCTAAATTCAGGGAATGGAGCCTCAGTGGGTCTCTCTCTCTCTCTCTCTCTCTCTCTCTCTCTCTTCTCTCTCCTCTCTCTCTCTCTCTCTCTCTCTCTCTCTCTCTCTCTCTCTCTAGTCCAGTGTTCGCAAAATGCACCCAAGTTTATCTCTCTCTCCCCCCATTTGCCTTTATTTTCCGCGGCTCTCACCTCCTCTCACCCCGCCCCGCCCCGGCCCGCCTCGCCCCGCCCCTCCTCCTCCCCACCTGAAGTCTACAAGAGCAGGGGAAGGACAAAAGCAATATTAGCACTTTCCGTTTCCTCACCTGCCTCTTTCCCCTCCACCCCACTGTCTTTTCCGCCTCCCCTTCCTCCTCCTCCTCCTCTTCTTCTCTACCATCTCTTCTTCATCTCGTCTTTAAATATTCTGTCTTTCTTATCTTTTTTTTTTCTATCTACGTGTGTTTCTTCGTTTCTCCTTTATCTTCTTCCTCCTCCTCCTCCTCCTCCTCCTCCTCTTCCTCCGTTTTTTCTTCCTTCTCTTCCCTATATTTTTCTCTCCTCTTCACATCATTTTCACTCATAATAATTCTCAATTTTCTTCTCTTGTTTACATGTACTGTTTTTTTTATGTTTCTCTCCATCATATTTCTTCTCTCTCTTCTCTATTGTCTTTTTTTCTTTCATTACCTCTTCACATCTTCTTTTCTTTTCTTATCCATGAGCTTCTTTTTTTATGCTTCTCATTCTCTTCTTCTTCTTCCTCCTTCCCCTCCTCCTCCTCCTTCTCTTTTATTTCTCCTCTTTCGTCCTCCTACTCAGATCATCCTCATTCTTCCTTTTTTTTTTCCTTCATGTCGATTTTTCTTTCCCTCCTCCTCCTCCTCCTCCTCCTCTTCCTCCTCCTCCTTTGGTCATCACCTCCCTTTCCTCCAATAGAATTCTCTCCCGCGTCTCCTTAATTTCCACCTTTCCTTCTAGTCTCTACCCTTGGAATCCCCTCCCTCCCCTTCTCCTCCTCCATCAACATCCCTCTTCCTCCTTTCCTCTCAATCTCTATTTCTCTTCGTATTTGTAATTTTTTCTCTACTCCTTCTTTTCCTCCTCTTTTTTTTCTTTTACTTATCTTCTTCACCTCTCTTTCTTACATTTTCCACTTAAGATTGTTTTTTTTTTTTTTTTACTCTTCTCACCAAACGGTTCTTCTTTTCTTGTTCCTGTTCTTCGTCGATCTTGATCATCATTTTTAACCTCCCTTCCTTATGCTCTCCATCTCTGGGTCTTCTCTTTCACACTCTCCTTCAAAAAACACAACTTTCTCCTCCTCCTCCTCTTTCCTCCCCCTCCTACAGTTTCCAGCCTTAGATATATTCCACCTCCTTCAAAAGCAGTTTTTCATCTTCCTCCCTCTCCTACAGATTCCAGCCTTAGATATATTCCACCTCCTTCAAAAACAGTTCTTTATCTTCCTCCTCCTCCTCCTCCTCTTCCTCCTCCCCCAAATATTTACTCCGATGACAAAAACTGGAGGCGACCCGTTTGTTCCTCTCCTCGACTCTCCCTTTGGCCAACAAAACGAATCACTTGACACACGCACACACACACACACACACACACACACACACACACCACACACACACACACACACACACACACACACAGTGAGTCATGAGCTGGTTTGCTTGTTCGGTTAAGAAAACTGATAAACAGTGAGAGAGAGAGAGAGAGAGAGAGAGAAGGAGAGAGAGAGAGAGAGAGAGAGAGAGAGAGGAGAGAGAGAGAGAGAGAGAGAGAGGTGTTGTGTTTAGTGTATCCGTTACGAGTTTATCTTAATTTTGCAGAGTTTTGTGTGTGAGTGTGTGTGTGTGTGTGTGTGTGTGTGTGTGTGTGTGTGTGTTTGTGTGTGTGTGTGTGTGTGTGTGTGTGTGTGTGTGTGTGTGTGTGTGTGTGTGATGAATGATGGTAAAAATGTCAAGCTTTGGTTAACAAAAAAACATAAAAAAAATCGTTCAAAAGCATAAATAAATAAATAAATAAATACAATAAAAAACAAATAAAACAATGAAAGAAAATAAAGAGGCAAATAAAAATAAAATAATAAATAAAGGCTTCCTTCTATGTCGTACTTTAAAAGAAAACGGGAGGAGGAGAATGGAAAGAGACAGAATGTGTTAATGTGTTGTGTAATTGTCGGTAGTTATTTTTGTCTGTATCTGTTACAGATATGAGAGCCTGGTATTTTGTTGAATAAAGCTTGGAGTTGCCACCAAGTGTTTCAGTATCATTACAGACACAACAAACGAGGACAAATAAAGGAAAAATAAAGATAACAAGAAATAAAAAAAAAATATCAACACAAAGCAAAATATAACAACATTCATTGCACAATGATAAAAAAAAAAAATCAATTAATTGACGTCATTCGAATTGTGAAAGTCTCCGCCGCGCATCCAATGACAAAATGTACAAGAGAAGATCAGGGACACAGGCAAAATCGCACCTCAAGACAGAGCAAGAGAAAAGAAGAAAAAAATAGATAAAGTAAATCAAATAAGATACAGAAACATGACAGATTGCACACATAAAAAAAAAAAAAGAAAAAAGCATTTTAACCCTTTCACTGTTAGACAAATTTTCTTCTTTAATACCTATAACTTTTTAGAGGCTATTTTTTGTGCTAAGCCAAGTAAGGTATTTTTATTCTGGCACCTTGGAAATGCTGTGAGAGAGGGGAAAAAAAAAAAAGAAACGGAAGGAAAAAGGGAAAACTCATTTCCTATACCATTTCCATAAGAGTAATAATGGGTATTTTTCATGTAATAATGGGTATTTTCATTAATTTTCATTCGTGAGTTGCAAGATAGGAAGATATTTTTTTTTCTATATCATTCTTTTTTTTTCTTTTTTTTTATATATTCTAAGTCAAAGTTGATTTACATTTTAGGTTCCTTTCATATTTCGAATAACAGATGCTTTCATTTCTACGTGACTTTGAAGGGGATGAAAGACATTGATTTTCTATATCATGAACAATGTTAATTACTTTTTCTGATTTATCTATTAATCCTGCACCTCAGGAATGAGTCAAACAGTGTGACAAACTTCACTTTCTCCCTGTGTGAAAGTATTCCAGAAACGTGATGAAAAAACGGCAGGGAATTTCATGAACATTGATCGAAGAAAAATCAATATATGAATGAAACAGTTGCTTTATGTCAAGGGTTTGCAAAGACCGAGAAGTGAGGATGGAACAGCACCAAGTAGTTGCCAATACTGATGGGGATTGAAGATGATGGATTTGGATTATGCCAAAAACCTATGTCAACAAACATTTAAAAAAGAATGATAATGAACACGACAGCAATGATGATGAAAATTACTTCCTATTACCTCTAAACACACACACACACACACACACACACACACACACACTCACACACACACAACACACACACACACACACACATCAATTCAAATAAACCCAGTCCTTATTCCATCAATCAAAAACACACACAACACAAGAGTAAGAGTGAGAATACACTCCAACACGCCTTACACTGGACCAACAATTAATACATTCTTCATCTGACACTTAACGCACATCACTGAGAGAGAGAGAGAGAGAGAGAGAGAGAGAGAGGAGAGAGAGAGAGAGAGAGAGAGAGAGAGAGAGAGAGAGAGAGAGGATAAGTCAAAGTTAATCTAAAGCTTTACGTTCTAATATCCAGACGTACGTTCGCCTCCATCATTCCAATTGCCTTGTGCTTATCTTGCTCTGGGTGTCATTAGGAAAGGTTGGGATTCGATGGCGGGGGAGGTGAGTCGGTTGTCCTTTTTTTTTTTTTTATTTATCTATTGATTTATTTATTATTATTACTATTTTTTTTTTTTTTTTGTGTGTGTGTGTGTGTGTGTGTACTGCCTTAGGAGGGAGGGAGGGAGGTGAAGAAATAAGTAAAAAACAAGGAAAAAAGGAAAAAAAAAAAATAAAAGAAAGAAAGAAAGAAGGAAAACGAAAAAGAAACCCACGACAAAAAGAAAACAGGAGAGGGAAAGGAAGAGAAAACGAAAGAAATTATGAAATAAAAAAAAGTAAAGTGAAAAAAACATACGTACATACATTTCTACAGACAGACAAACGTACACACAAGCAAGACTGACAAAAAAAAAACACAGGCACAACAGACAGACAGACAGACAGACAGACAGACAAATGAGCAGGCAGTTACATAGACATTAAAAAGACAAAACTCAAAAATAAAGAAAAAAAGAATTAAGAAAAAAATGAAGAAAACTACAGAAAAAAAAAAACACACACACTTTACTGTGAGTCTCTCCATTGTAGGTTTTTAATACCAGACGGGAAAATAAGAAAGTTTTGATGTTGACGGTGTAACTTGGGAGATATTAGCTGTGATGGAAGGCGGGGCTCACTGCTGCCAGGACTCATGATGACGCACTAATACCTTGCAGGCGACAGGGGAAGAAATTAAATACCAAACAATCAAGCTTACAGGAAAACATGTAATAGTGCAGGAGGACAATGCTGAAAGGAAGGAAAATAAAGGAAAAAAGAAAATAATGAAAGATAGAGCAAGGAAGAAACAAGAAAGGTACAGAAAGGAAAAGAACAAAACGAATACGAAAAAATAAAAAAAAGAAACAAAGAAAAAAAAGAAATATGAAAGAAAAAGAAAAAAAAAGAAAGATTTGTGTTTTTAAGGTTACTTTTAGCGCGTGATGGAGAGAAAATAAAAATTCCTGCAAAATTGGCAAAATATTTAGCACAAAGCTACTGTGGGAACTATTGATGTTGAGAAACAAACAAAAAATATAGTTTCCCATAAAAATTAAAAAAAAAGTGAAGGTGTGGCGTATTCCGAGTGTTGTGCCCAGGACTGGTACTCGTTGCGTCACCCTTACTGGGCCTCGGCATATAGAGTAGGATGGACAGTTCCTTTTTCCACCGTCTTTACGTTACCAATCACAGTTGACCCGGCACCTCTTTAAGTGCTTTCTAACCTAGGAGCGAGCAATCGTCTCAAAAAAGTTCCAGCTGTCACCAGGATTCGAACCCGATACTTCCTACATTGTAGGTCAGACACGCTACCGACTGAGCTACCGCGGTCCAGGTATCTCGCTTATACTAAGGCCTGCAGAGAGAGAGAGAGAGAGAGAGAGAGAATGAAGACTTAGTGCTCTTACTCACGAGGACACTAGTGTACGCCACCGGTGTCGGACACTAGTGTCCTTGCTCAAGACACCGCCTGGCCACTAGTGAGCCACTCACACACCTCAGTCGGAAGAATGGGGTAACTCTTGTGTGTAATAATGAATAAACTTGTATACGTAAGCACAGTAGATTCTTCACTTACCTTGTGAACATGTAATGAAACAGAAAATAAAAATAAACATAAAGGACTTACGTATTTCTTTCTTTTCTGAGAGGGGTTTGTCTTCAAAATCAGGAATGAGTATCACCATTATTGCATTCCAGCAGTTCTGCTTTTCTATCTTATTTGCATATCCCTCACAAGATGGGTCCCATAGTGCTGGTAGTTTTTCTATTTCACAAATGAGGTCCTCCGTGTTCAGCTTCTCCTCCACCATCTTGGAAATTGTCCTTGATAGGCCGTCTCCTTCCATCATGGGATGATGGTGGGTGTCAAACTGAGCATGAGAAGCTGGCCAGTGGGCAGCGGTGGCGGACACTGGTGGCTACGTGTGAAAGCTTCCATTTAAAACAATGCTTTGCAGTGAGTGGCGGCAACCGTCAGTGTCCGCCACGTGTTGCGGGAGCGAGACACCGAAATATCTGTTGCCCGGAAGTTGTCTGCTTGGGACACAGCTGTTGCCAGTCGTGTGAAAGGCTCCATTTGATAATATGGGAAGGCAACTAGTGTCCGACACCGGTGGCGGACACTAGTGTCCTCGTGTGTAAGAGCACTTAAACAGAGGAATCAACTTTGAATTTATACAAGAGAAAGTCACTGTGGAATAATAATAAAAGGTTAGAGCGATTAAAGAGAGGAAGAATTCATGGTTTCTTGCATTACTGAGATTACTAAGATTCATTTCGCTGGATTACCAAAGAAAAAAAAAATTAGAGAAACTCGCTGCGGGAATGACGTATGGCGATTAAAAAATGTAAAAAAAAAAAAAATGTTTCCTACACTATTGTTACAAACTATGAAATTTACCCTGCATTGAAAAACAAATAAATAAAATAAGAAATAAAACAGAAACCCATTGGCGGAAATAACAGATAGGACAGGAAAAAAATAAATAAATAAATGTTTGCTGCACTACTGTTACAGCTAAGATTCTTTCCCATGCATTACAAAAAAAAAAGAAAGAAAAAGAAAAAAGAAAAAGAAAATCCACTACGGAAATAACAGATACGGCGATTAACGAATGAAGAAAAAAATAAATGCCTCCTGCATTGCTGTGATTAATAGCAGTCTTTTTTATGGCATTAAAAACAAATAAATTAATCAAACCATACAATATACACAAATAGGCCGCTGCGGAAACATCCATTCAACAATTACAGCAAAAAAAAAAAAGGAAAAGCTCTCACAATCTCTTACAACCAAGACTTTTTTTTTCCCCCCAGATTATCACATTTTCCGTCAGGGATCTGAGGGGGCGGCGGAGCGTCATGAGGGGCGCCGCGCCAGCCATTACGCTCCCCCAAGGACTCAGCACAGAGGCAAGGGGAGGGAACACTCGTATATTATTAGCGCCGCGGGGGAATGAACGCTTCACTCATGCTTAATTAACACGCTTCCCGCTCAGGTGAAGACGCTAACCACCTGGACTGCTAAAGGGAGGGAAGTAAGAGCTCCTGTGAGTTATCAGGTGAGCAAAGACGCCATTTCAGCTTTGCAGGTAAACTCGCGAATCAGCAGAACTAATAATGTTGAGAAAGGCAGCAGTTCCATGCCACTCAGGTGTGCAATGTGATCGGGGCATTTTCCTCTGGTTAAGGAAGGTGGCATTTCAACTTTCCAGGTTGTTCAATCAGTTCTCAGACACGAGAGACACGGTGACTTGTGAACTGAAGAAAGACAACTCCTATGTTACTTAGGTGGACCAATTTAAATAGAGCGCTTTTCTCGTGAACAAAGGTGGTATTTCAACTTTCTAGATAATTAACTAATCAATTTTTTTTTTTCAGATAAACACGAGAAACAAAACGATTAATGAACTGGAGAAAAACAAAAGTTCCATATTGCTAAGGTGAGCAATGTGAAAAAGCTACCAGCTATTTTCTCAGGTGAACAAAGATGGCATTTCAATTTCCCAGGTGAACAAGTTGAACCACGAGAAACATCGTAACTAATAAACTGGAGACAGGCAGAATTTCTAAACCACTCAGGTGAACAATATGAACCAATCACAAGATACTTTTCAGGTGAACAAAGATGACATTTCAACTTTCCAGGATAATAAATATATTCCTAATTATGCTTTTTCATCTTTCTGCGTCCTTATATATAACAGAGGAACATCAAGACACCTAAGGAGTTAACTAAACTGACCAACCTATTCTGTCCGCCTCTCTAATGCAGGAGTTAACCATTATTCTCAGTCATTCATCCCTTTCTCTGGTAAACTCTGGAACTCCCTGCCTGCTTCTGTATTTCCACCTTCCTCTGACTCGAATTCCTTCAAGAGGGAGGTTTCAAGACACTTATCCTTCAGTTTTTGACTACTGCTTTGGACACTTTTCTGGGAATGGCCATCTCAGTTGGCTTTTATTTTTTTATTTATTTATTTTTTTTTTTTTTTTGTTGCCCTTGGCCAGTGTCCCTCCTACGTAAAACAAGAAACAAAAAACTTACGTTCCTTGTCTTCTCAAAGTTCATGAAAGCGAGAATGAAGGATATTTTGTTGTTTTCATTTTGCTCTCTGTATTTTTTGATCAGAGACATGAAGAGGTCAAAAAAAAAACAAAAAAAAGCATATAAAACTTGTAAAAAGAAGTGTTTTGCTTAGTACAGACTAAATTAAAGGAGACGCTGGATGAGAGAAAACACTGAACACCAAACGGCAGACAAGAGACAAGACAAGTAAGTAAGCATGAGAGCAAAAAATATTGTCAGGAAATGTAACCCCAGCAACTCCCTGGTAACGTAGGAAAAAAAAAATAAAAAAGAGAAAAAATGAGAAGTGTTGTGTTCTTCCACGCACCACAAGGAAAAATGAGTCACTCAGGGATCACTTAACATATCAAAAACGACAATAACAACACCAACACGTCCACTACCCGACAAAACTCGGGGAAGTGAAGAGAAAGGGAGGGACAAATGGAGGAGGAAGAGTTGAAAGGGAGGCGGGATGGAGAAGTGGAGGGTTCTAGAAAGTGGGAGGAAAAGGAGTAGGAGGAGGAAGGACAGAAAGTTGTAAAGGAGGTGGAAGGGACAAAGAAGAGCAGTAAGTGAAAGGAAAAGTGAGGAAGGAAGAATACGATAAAAAAAAAAGATATAAAAGATGAACAAAAAGGAAAGAAAAGGAAGGTAAAATTGGAATATGGAAATTATAGAAAAGACAAATATGAAAGAGGGAAAAGAGAAAAATCAAAAAGAAGGATAGAAGATAAGAATGAAGGGTCAGAAATAGGCACCGTGAATGGGAGAAAGAAAAACGTGAAAAAAAGAAGAAAAAGAAAAGAAAAATAAAGAAAAGAAAAATGAGCGACGATGGAAGTGAGACGGTGGATGGAGGAGGAGGAAGAAACGTAATAGGGACAAAATAGGAAGAGAGAGAGAGAGAGAGAGAGAGAGAGAGAGAGAGAGAGAGAGAGAGAGAGAGAGAGAGAGAGAGAGAGAGAGAGAGAGAGAGAGAGAGAGAGAGAGAAGAGAAGAGGGTCCCAGGTGCTAACAGGAAATGAAGAGAATGAAATGTAGAACTGGGAAGAGAGAGAAATTAAAGGGAAAGACAGAGAAGAGGAGGTAACAGTCCAAGATGGAGGAACGAGAAAGGTGAAAGAGGAAAGAAAATCTAGAGAGGGAAGATGGAAGGGAGGAGAGACAAAGGAAGATAATGTAATGGAACAAATGGAAAACGTAGAGAAGGAAAAAAGATGGAGAAGGAAGATTAGATAATAAATAAACGAAAATCTACACAAAGGAAGGAGAAAGAAGGATAGAGGAAGAAGATAAAACAAGATAAAGAAGGGAGAAGGAACAAACAGAAGAGATAAAAGAAGAGAACAAACGAAAATCGAGAGAAGGAAGGAAGGAGGATAGATAATGAAAATTAATTAAGCTTCAAAATCGAAAGGAAGAAGAGAGAAAGAGAGCCAGAAAAAAAAGGGAGGTAAAAATAACGTGGTAACCGAAAACCAAGAGTAAAAATATGGAAGGAAAGAAGGAAGGATAAAGGAAAATAAAAAAAAATATATATATATATATTGAAAATCGAAAAGGAAGAAAGGAGAAAGGATGGAACAAAGGAGATAAAGTATCTGGGTAAAAAAAAAAAAGAAAAAGAAAGAAGAGGGATGGATAGACAAGGAAAGAAAATAAGCAATGAAAATCAAAAGAAGAAACAGGGATAAACAAAGAGATAAATTAATAAAGTAAAGAGAAAGAAGAAGAAGGGGAGAGAGAGAGAGAGAGAGAGAGAGAGAGAGAGAGAGAGAGAGAGAGAGAGAGAGGATGTGCCGAGAGGAAGTGTTTGTGTAATAGGAGTGAAATACTTTCCTTCTTTTCCAGATATTTATGTTCACTTTCTGACAAGAGACAAGAGAAACAAGAAGAGCAACACACACACACACACACACACACACACACACACACACACACACACACACACACACACACCAACTGACAAGCAAGGAGACAGAGACAAAAAGACATATCCTTTTACCGAAACTAACAAGAACTAACGGAATGTCACACACCTTTACACACACACACACACACACACACACACACACACACACACACACACACACACACACACACACACACACACACACACACACACACACACACAATACTAGCATGTACGTAAGAGGCAATCAGCTCAACTCACCGTCTCATCTCCTTCAGAGCTCCTCCTTCTCCTCCTCCTCCTCCTCCTGCTCCTCCTCTTCTTTCCTCCTCCACTTCCACCCTTTGCAGTCTCTTATTCCTCATCATCTTCATCTTCATTTTCATCCTCTCTCTCTCTCTCTCTCTCTCTCTCTCTCTCTCTCTCTCTCTCTCTCTCTCTCTCTCTCTCTCTCTCTCTTGCTCTCGTCTTTGTAAGGAAACACACAAAAGATACACACGTGGCACAGATTCAATCACACACACACACACACACACAAACACACACACACACACACACACACACATGTTATCTCTTTCTCTATGTTTCTTCAGTCAAAATTTCTGTCGCTGTGTGTTGTTGTTTGCGTGAGGGAAGCACCGATGACACAACACCTGCTCCTCTACCGCGATACAAGCTAATACTTGGCTTTTGCTTCTCTCTTGTACCTCTCTCTCTCTCTCTCTCTCTCTCTCTCTCTCTCTCTCTCTCTCTCTCTCTCTCTCTCTCTCTCTCTCTCTCTCTCTCTCTCTCTATGTATCACTTTTACATAAACTTCCTCTTCTCTCTTTCTCTTCGTAATCATCTTTCATATCCATTTTCTCCTTTATTTTTCACACTTTATTTCCTTTATGTCAGCTTAAGTCTCTCTCTCTCTCTCTCTCTCTCTCTCTCTCTCTCTCTCTCTCTCTCTCTCTCTCTCTCTCTCTCTCTCTCTCTCTCTCTCTCTCTCTCTCTCTCTCTCTCTCTCTCTCTCTCTCTTCCCCTGACTTGAGCGTGAAATTGCCACTCCGCTCCTCTCTTCTATTCTCCTATCAACGCCTCCCCCTTCCTCTCCCCTCCTCTGCTCTTAGATACGCTGCGCCCTGTGGCTACTCCCGCCCTCTGTTGCATCACGTACAGCCAAGATGCAGGAACGAGTCATTTGGGATGGGCAGGTAAATGGTAAATATGGAAGGTATGAAGAGGTGGTGGTAGAAGCTTGGACAAAACAATGAGTCACGTGGGTTGGGAAATTAAAGGTAAGTCAAATAGTTACGTCTGCTTTTGTTTTCTTTATTTATTTATTGATTTTTTTCACGCTATGTATGAAGAGTCTACACACACACACACACACACACACACACACACACACACACACACACACACACACACACACACACACACACACACACACACACACACACACACACACACACACACACACACACACACACACACACACACACACACACACACACACACACACACACACGTACGTTTCCGGTAACTATCACTGCCAACTTCACCATTACAAACTCCCTTCATTACCAAGCGAATTTATTAACCACCATCACCACCGCCACCGCCACCGCCACCACCACCACCACCGCCGCCACCATAACCATCACCTGCAGACTGGCGCCATTGCCATCACCACCACCGCCAGAAGCATCACCACTGCCGTGTCTGTGATCTGTGTGCAGCACCAGGGAACGGACTCAGACCAAGAGGAGGAGGAAGAGGAGGAGGAGGAAGAGGAGGAGGAGGATTAGAAAGGAAAACCAAACAGCAGGAGATATTTTGGTCACTGTTAAGAGGTTGGTAGGAGGAGGACAAAGAGAACAATTACGAAGACTGGAAATACCACGGAAAAAAAAAAAAGTGGATAATTGAACTCTGTATTAGAATAAAAAATATTTGTCAATATGAAGAAAATATACTGAAAGGAAGCAAGGAAGATAAGAGGAGGATAAAAGAACAAAAAAAAATCCTCCATTTTTTCATTACTGCACGACAACTTAATTTGTGCCAGTATATTTGTCATCACCAGTACTTCTCTTCCAGACGCAACACTTATATGTATTTTTTTTTTCCCCATATATAATAAATTTTGTAGAATAACCTTCAAATCAACAAAATGGCAGTTAATCCTTCACTTTCTTCTCCTTACAATGAAGAGAAGCTTTCAATGCACGTTTTAAAATAGTAATACATTAAAATATACATAGCTTAATATTCATACCTTGAAAACCGTAATGCATTTTAAATATACATAGTTCAAGAGTGATTCAATTTTTCCTTCCTCTTGTTGCCCTACGCCAGTGTTCCTCTTACGTGAAAAATAGTAATACATTCCTTTCATTAACAAAAACACACCCAATTCCATGTCCCTATAACTTTGACAACGAGCGGCAACTCACTCAACTAAATCCAGATTAATATTGAAACCCTCGAGTGCAGAGAGAGATCACCTTTCACTTCACTCACTCACCTCAACATTCACTTCTACATTCATTGCTCACCCACGCAACACTCCACTCTCTGTCACCGCAATAGACAGCTCCTCTTTTTTTTTTTTTTATCCGCAGTAAGCTTACACGATCCACCACCACACAATTCCAGTAATTCACACACATTTCCAGCCTGTCAGTGTCCTGTCCGTGTCCAATTGGTTTTCAAAAGATACATCAAAATCACCATGCTTTTTTTTTTCTCAGATATCCTCGCTTCATATTCACTGGCACTCAGTGATACGTTCAGTTATTCATCCACTCATAATTATTCACATTTACTCATTACACTTCACCCTCTTTTGGATAAGCCTTTTTTTGACTGCTAAATTCAGGGAATGGCGCCTCAGTGGGTTTCTCTCTCTCTCTCTCTCTCTCTCTCTCTCTCTCTCTCTCTCTCTCTCTCTCTCTCTCTCTCTCTCTCTCTCTCTCTCTCTCTCTCTCTCTCTCTCTCTCTCTCTCTCTCTCTCTCTCTCTCTCTCTCTCTCTCTCTCTCTCTCTCTCTCTCTCTCTCTCTCTCTCTCTCTCTCTCTCTCTCTCTCTCTCTAGTCCATTGTTCGCAAAATGCACCCAAGTTTATCTCTCTCTTCCCCCATTTGCCTTTATTTTTCGCGGCTCTCACCTCTCACCCCGCCCCGCCCCGGCCCGCCTCGCCCCGCCCCTCCTCCTTCCCACCTGAAGTCTACAAGAGCAGGGGAAGGAAAAAAGCAATATTAGCACTTTCCGTTTCCTCACCTGCCTCCTTCCCCTCCACCCCACTCTCTTTTCGCCTCCCCTTCCTCCTCCTCCTCCTCTTCTTCTCTACCATCTCTTCTTCATCTCGTCTTTAAATATTCTGTCTTTCTTATCTTTTTTTCTATCTACGTGTGTTTCTTCGTTTCTCCTTTATCTTCTTCCTCCTCTTCCTCCTCCTCCTCCTCCTCCTCCGTTTTTTCTTCCTTCTCTTCCCTACATTTTTCTCTCCTCTTCACATCATTTTCACTCATAATAATTCTCAATTTTCTTCTCTTGTTTACATGTACTGTTTTTTTATGTTTCTCTCCATCATATTTCTTCTTCTCTTCTCTATTGTCTTTTTTTCTTTCATTCCCTCTTCACATCTTCTTTTCTTTTCTTATCCATGAGATTCTTTTTTTATGCTTCTCCTTCTCCTCTTCTTCTTCCTCCTTCCCCTCCTCCTCCTCCTTCTCTTTTATTTCTCTCTTTCGTCCTCCTACTCAAATCATCCTCATTCTTCCTTTGTTTTTTTCCTTCATGTCGATTTTCTTTCTCTCCTCCTCCTCCTCCTCCTCCTCCTCCTCCTCCTCCTTTAGTCATCACCTCCCTTTCCTCCAATAGAATTCTCTCCCGCATCTCCTTAATTTCCACCTTTCCTTCTAGTCTCTACCCTTGGAATCCCTCCCCTCCCCTTCTCCTGCTCCATCAACATCCCTCTTCCTCCTTTCCTCTCAATCTCTATTTCTCTTCGTATTTGTAATTTTTTCCCTACTCCTTTTCCTCCTCTTTTTTTTTCTTTTACTTATCTTCTTCACCTCTCTTTCTTACATTTTCCACTTAAGATTGTTTTTTTTACTCTTCTCACCAAACGGTTCTTCTTTTCTTGTTCTTGTTCTTCGTCACTCTTGATCATCATTTTTAACTTCCCTTCCTTCTCCTCTCCATCTCTGGGTCTTCTCTTTCACACTCTCCTTCAAAAAACACAACTTCCTCCTCCTCCTCCTCTTCCTCCCCCTCCTACAGTTTCCAGCCTTAGATATATTCCTCCTCCTTCAAAAACAGTTCTTCATCTTCCTTCTCCTCCTACAGTTTCCAGCCTTAGATATATTCCACCTCCTTCAAAAACAGTTCTTTATCTTCCTCCTCCTCCTCCTCCTCTTCCTCCTCCCCCAAATATTTACTCCGATGACAAAAACTGGAGGCGACCCGTTTGTTCCTCTCCTCGACTCTCCCTTTGGCCAACAAAACGAATCACTTGACACACACACACACACACACACACACACACACACACACACACACACAGTGAGTCATGAGCTGGTTTGCTTGTTCGGTTAAGACGACTGATAAACAGTGAGAGAGAGAGAGAGAGAGAGAGAGAGAGAGAGAGAGAGAGAGAGAGAGAGAGAGAGAGAGAGAGAGAGAGAGAGAGAGAGAGAGAGAGAGGTGTTGTGTTCAGTGTAACCGTTACGAGTTTATCTTTATTTTGCAGAGTTTTGTGTGTGAGTGTGTGTGTGTGTGTGTGTGTGTGTGTGTGTGTGTGTGTGTGTGTGATGAAGGATGATAAAAATGTCAAGCTTTGGGTAACAAAAAACGCAAAAGAGGTGTTAGTTTATAATTTTACTCAGTATAATCTCTTGTCAGAATCAATAACTT